>NC_143580.1:141804679-141957406 GCF_048544385.1 Mastigoproctus giganteus
TAGCTGATAAAGTATATTAGCAAATCCCAACTTTTTGTCAAATATAAGTCCCAAGAATTTTTTTCTCTACTACTACTGGAATGGTGCTTTGTCCAAGTGTTAATTCAGGTTCAGGGTGAAGGCCATGTCTGCGAGAACCTGAAACCAGTGGCCATTTCCCAGGAGTTAAGGTGATTAATGGCTTGTTGCAGTTTCCTCTCTCTCTCTCCATTTTGTATGACAGGGAGAATATGCTGAAGTCATTAACATAGCATGCATTGTTTACAGCTGGAGGAAGTTGTTTGCTAATGGAGTTTACTTTAATGGCAAAAAGCACATTTGAAACAGATCCATGCAGTACTCTTCTTGGCAAAAGGACTAAGAGAGAGAGGGTGGATCCTATTTAAACTTGGAAAAAACAATAGGATAAAAAAGTTTTTGATAAAAATGGGAAGGTGACCTCTTAGACAGAGGTTATAAAGATCTTTTAAAATGCCAAATCTCCAACTTGTGTTATATGCTTTTTCTGTTGACACCAGGTGCTCTCTGTTTAGGAAAGCACCTCAAATAAATGTTTCCATTCAAATTAAGTGGACCTGTTAGTTCAGAAGCCTCACTGAATATGGCAAAGAGGTTATTTTATTGTAGATACCATAAAAGACGAGCATGGACCATTCTCTCCAATATTTTGCATGAATAGCTATTCAGACAGTAATTTTTCAGAAATTTGGGATCTTTTCCTGGTTTAGATAAAGCAAGAATATTCACCTTGTACTAGATACCCGGAAAATGCTCTTCCAGGAAGGAAGAGCAGGTGGTCCATGGATGTCATCTGGTCCAAAAGAACTTGCTTTTGTAAGGGTGAGGGCTGTTTTCATCTTGTGTATGGTAAATGGCCCATTATATGGATAAACACCCTTTGATATGAAATTAAAGACCCGATTCTCACTTTTGTGTTTAAGGACTAGAGACTCAGGAATAAGATGATGTTGCTGAGATTTTATAAAATTTTTCCCCTTCTTGGGGAAACATCTAGTAAAAATGGAACTGATCACTATATTGCATTTGAGTCTGCAATAGTGCATCCATTATATTCCAGACCGATGAGAGGTGTGCTGTGTATTTCCCCTTCATTTTTTGGATTTTGTCCCAAATCACCTTAGTGCTGGTCATCTGGGTAATAGGTATTGTGAAGCAGATCGATGAGTCCTTTTGATTCTGACGGCAAATGTAGCTTTGGATCAAGCATGTTTAAATTTTGGTTAAAAGCTTTTAGGCTGGCCATGGTAGGATGTGGTTGGAATATTCCCCAAGCTCTTTTTTTTTTGCTGCTGTGAATTCTGCATTCCACAATGGTTTGGGAAAAGGTGGAAACCAAGTGGATGTTTTTACCAATTGTAGCTATATGGACAATACATCCTGTGATGTATGTAACTACATCACTGATAGACTCTTGACCGACTGCAACAATGTCAAAATTTGGCAGATCTTGAAAGACACTAAGAGGAAGACAGTCTCACATTAATTAGGGTGGTTATCACGAGGAAGTGAAGGGAGGAAAAAGGTGAGCAGAAAGAAAGATCAATGGCAGAAAACGTACATGTAGGCATGTGGAAGGTGCTTGTTCCTACTTTTAGAAGAAGAGGTCATTATCAGTAAGCATATGCCTCATAACTCGTCCCATTCTACTGATGTTAGCATTACTCCACAGGGTGTTATGTCCATTAAAATCCTTGAGAAGTAAGAAGGGGTAGGCAACTGCATTACAACATTACCAGGGTCTTTCTGAGAGAAGTCAGTTCCAGGTGGCAAATAAACAGATTAGACTGTTAATAAAAATCCCACTGTCTCTAAGTAGCAAAGACTGGTGGGTCTGGATACCCACAAGGACAGCAACTCCTGCCTGAGCAAGACCATCTACAATTCTATCTTTATGAATAATAATAAGGTTACACATGGTGGGTTCATCATTTGCATTTAGAAAAGTTTCCTGTAAACAAAAGCACCCCGGTTTGTGCTTAGTGCCTTGATGTTTTCTGTATTTTACTGGAATTCATGACAATTTCACCGCAGGAATTTACTTGAGCTTGGTGGAGCGTTCAGTCAGCTTCCAAAGCACTGAGGGCTTACTTTTCTCAGTCTTGGATTTATCTTTTTTTTACAGAAATATGGACGCTGTCCTGTGTCTATTTCTTCCTCCACAAACAGTTCCAAGACTGATTCATAAGGTACCACCTTGGTTTTGTCATCCATTTTTTCTTGCAGAGGCATCGGTGGTTGAGTTTTCTGTACTGGTACCTCAGTGCTCAATTTTGGTAATGCTGAAGCAGAAGGAAGTACTGATATTTGAGTGGCAGCTGACAATGTTTTCTGTGCTGATTTTTCTCAGCTCAGTAGATAGTGGGCAATGTTCATAAATGACTCTTTCTGTTTGAGTCCCAATTGAACACTTCTTAGCAATCTTTTCAGCATATGTTGTCTTATTGCTATTTACTGATTTAACTGCTTTTCTGGCCTCTTGATATGATATGTTCAGCTCTGCCTTTATTCATTGTATTTACTTTCATGGTCCTTTGCAACATATCGATCACATGCAATAGCACCATGGCAAGCCATTTGTGAATGTCTATATTTCTGGCACTTGAAGCACCTTAATGAGTTTGGGATGTATGGACATTCTGTGCAGTCCTGATAACCAGCTTCAATCTCATTAGGGAATATTGGTGTATTGAAAGTATGAATGAGGTTTCTAGTCAGGAATAAATTCCTATCCCTATGTACAAATATTCGATTTGCAGCTGTCACTCCTTGGCTGAACAGATTTCCTTTTCAGACATTTCAAGCAGATCCCATTTTGAGATTATACCTTGGGATGAGTTTATTGTTTTGTGGGGTGTTAATATACCCCACAAAACAATACAATCAGCATTCTCCCAATTAATATTGCTTGGAAGAGTTGTTCTGAGCACCTCACTAAAGTTGTTCTGATAGGTTCTCAGTAAGGACATCGCCAGAATGAAGCCGTTTAACCAATTTGGGTGAACCTGCTAGCCTTTTCAAACCCTTATGGATGAAGAAGGGTAACATGTTTGCTATGAGCTTTTCACTGGTGGAACGTACAATCAGGTATCGAGGTGTTGGGCCTGATGTATCTTTGGTTCTGAGTCTTTTTTCCGAGGTAAAATTTTCTGGGTCATGCGTATATTTTTTTGGTAGAGACCTTGTTCGGGTCCCAGAAGATGAATTTAGAGTATCAGGATTCATAGAGGTTTTTACATTTGCTTAGTGACTAGGCTCCCCAACCAGCGTGGAGCCAAAATGGGATGCTCACTACCTGGCAAGCAACAAATTCACTCAGGAATGACAGGGCTACCCAGACACTATACCTGCACCGCTGCCAGCCTTCATGTCCCTCAAACCACGAGGGTAGGGGGATGGTATCGGCACAGTTGATCCCTGCAGGTGAACCCACAAGCCCTCCCAGACCAGCCGTCTTGTTGAAGCAGGGCCCCTTCACAACCTTCAGATCCTTCTTTCTGAGTTTCCATGGGTCACAGTGCAAGGCAAATACACCAGATTTCTATGATGTTAGCATGAAACCTAGGCTATGGGCACTGGATCCCAGTGCCCATAGCCTAGGTTTCATGCTAACATCACTGCATCCCATTGATTCTGATTTGGAGGATCAGCAGTGTCACTGGTAGGCCCTTTCACCATGTATAGGTGTCTACATCGGGAGGAATGAATAGGAAATGTGGCAGATGTCCACATTGCCAATGTGGACATCTAAGAAAAAATGAACACCAGCTATAAGATTTCTTAAGTGTTCATCATTCCTCTCTTTCAACTTTCCAAAATGAAATTTTTAAGCAAAGAGAGCAGAAGATAATATGTTATTTATAAATTAAGAAAAAAAATTTATAATAAAAAAATTGTAAACCCTAACCTTTCTTCATTGCTAATTGTAAGGCCCCTGCAAGTCCTGAGCTAACATCAGGTTCTTCCTCTAAGATCGGCTCATTTTCTCTGTCCTGTAAATACAGCACGAGTAATTTCAATTAATGGATGAATGCAATTTTCAGAACAAATACATAATTAGATCAGCAGCGAATAAACATTTTGATCAATAAGGCCTAGTTTTGTTTATATGAAACATTCGCTTTTACATTTTTCAATTGAACTCATTGCTCAAACTTGGCCAAAATGCAGCACAAACTTTGAGAAGTTTGTGCTGCATTTTGTGCTGTACCTGTCAGAAAATTAACTAACAAAAACTGGTATATAATGTTTTGCATGTTTGATAAACTTTTGACAATAAACATATTTAACCTTATTTTTATGGACAGTTATCAGCTTCGCAGTTTCTAATATTCTTCAGTCAATGCGTGCTCAAATTGGAATATACCAGAATATTTGGCAACCAATCTATTATACATTATAGAAATTACTTGTGAATATATGTATTTTCTGAAAAGTCTCTGCTGAGTTTATAACATTAACCCCAATTTAATAATGCATTAATTTTTAAATACAAATTAAACAATTGATGCATTTGTACAAATGACTTAAGTGACACTTTAAATTAGGATATTATAAGGACAGTGATAACAGTTGAACTAGTACTTAGTACTATAATGGATGAGAGGTGTGTTTTTATTACTTCAGGTATACATAATCGAAGCCAAACACAGGATCCCTTCCCCCCCAACTATTCCTTGATTATATATGTGGAGGATGCATTATGGGGAAGGGAGTGTATTCTGTAACTTTTTTATTTCTTTTTTTAAACTACTTGGTGCTAATTTCTTTGCAAAAGAAATTTTGCAATTCTCATCACTTGAAACTGAAAAACTGCATCTACATAGTGTCATCTTTTCCAGAATATGGAAAATTTTATATATATGAGGTGCAATCAAGTTATAATGTCTCCAAATTTATTTCTCATAAAGTACAAAAAATACAGAAGTGAGACTTGCCTCACTTTTCAACATAGTCTCCAAGAAGTCGTACATATTTTTCACATCTGTTCTTCCAAGTTGTGAAGGCTGCGGCAAACTTCCTTTGAAGGTATATTCGGCCAACTGGTAAATGCCAGAAGCAGCTACTTGTTGGCTAGGAAATCTGTCACAAAGAGCATCCTTCATTGTTGGGAACAAAGTCACTAGGTGTAAAGTCAGATGAGTGGGATAACCTCAATGTTCTTTTCTTTAAAAAAATTTTGCACTTTCCAGAACATGGGGTGATGTATTGTCCTGATGGAAACAAATGTGATTCAGTCTGCATTGATGTTTTTTCTGAAGTGATGGGAGGAACGTTTTCTTCAGAATTTCTTCACATAGTTTGCTGTCACTGTAGGACCCTTGGGTACACAATGTGTAAGGCTTATTCCTTCAACATCCTAGAAAAGTGGCAGCTAAGTTTTAATAAAGCAAAATGCACTTAGGTAATAGCAACCACAAAATAAATTATACAATTGGTGGGGTTGAATTAAAAACAGTAGAGGAAGAAAGGGATCTGGGAGTTACAATAAGCAGATAAAGTTTTCTGAGCAGTGTAAACAGGCAGCCAGGAAAGCCCATGGTGTCTTATCATTATCCTTTAGAAATAGGAAGGTCTCATAATCCCACTCTATAATGCAATTACCTGTCTTTGGACCCTTTCAAAATACTTTGAAGGGATCCAAAAATGAATCGGCAAAAGGGCAACCATACAAGGAAAGACTGATTATGTGGGCTACAGAGCTTGGTAAACAAACATCTCAGAGGGGATTAAGGTTTATAAGGCTCTGAGAAGGGGTTAGTAAAATGAATGAAGGGAGAATTTTCACTGTTATAAAGAATTCCAGAACTAGGGACTATAAATTCAAATTATAGCAGAAGAGTTTTTAACTAGAATATAGGAAGTTTTCTTTTAGCGAGCAAGTTGTTGATTACTGGAATAAGTTGCCTCCACAGGTAGCCGAGGCTGACAATTTGAAGAAATATAAAGCTCACCTGGACAGTTACCTTTATGAGGAGGGAAGTGCAATAATTTGTTTCTTTTCTTTTTTTTTTTTCTGGTGGAACATCAAAAGCCTGTGGCTTCCTTGCACTATTTTCTATACAGCAACCACCATTTTCTCTGCAATTGCAGCATCACAGAACTTTTTTGGCGATGGTGAACCAGTGTGCTTCCATTGGACATTGAACCGGATTGAAGAGTAGAAACCATGTGTCATCCATCATAACAATTGAGGAAAAGGAAGAGCCACTCACTACCGCATCTTGAGTGAGCAATGCTTCACGCAAGCTGACATGACTGTCTTTTTGTTCCAGGGAAAGTTGCCTTGGAACCCACTGAGCAGACACCTTGATCATTCTAAGATCTTCATGGAGTACGGTATACATGATTCCAACGGAAATGGCTGCAATTTCATCCAATGTTGGTCTTCTGTCACCCAAAACTATTTCCTCAACCCAGTGGATGTTGGCCTCGGAACGACTGGTTCAAATCTTGGTTCAGGTGCTTCATTCTCGCAAGACTCCTGTACATCACAAAACTTACATACCCAGCTATGAACATTTTTCACACCCATGAGGCTACATACAGGACACATTTTGACATTTCCCAATGGATTTCAATTGGACTTTTCCTGGTTAGATGCAAAAATCGGATAATGACTCATTAGTGAGTGAAGGATGCCATTTTAAGCATTAAAAACATTGTATATTGTTCAGGGCATGAAATCAATGTGACATACTGCATTGTGCTACCATTTTCTGAAAACATTCAGAACTAATTGGCAGTCAGACTAAAAGCAGTCCCTCACTTCAATTATTTTTGGAGAAATATATTTGGAGACTTTATAACTTGAAGAACTCACCTTTTATGTCTTTTTAAACATTACATTCCTCTGATTTCTCTCTCATTTTTCTCTTCACATCCCACATAAAAAAATATACATGATGCACCTACAATTTTCAAACTTCTGAAACCACTTGGAATAAGCTGAAAATTTGTCTACAGGGAAATTGACAGATACAATGAACAACATAGAATTGATGACAGACCCCAATCCAGCCACCAAGAACTGTGAGGTCCCCTGCAGCTATCATGGTGGCAGAGAACAGAATTCGTAGGAATCCCCCTATGAAAACAGAAAATCATTTCCAGAGAAATGGGAATATCACCAAGATTGATGTCACGCATAATCAAAAGTGATCTAGGGATGAGTGCCTATCGCAGGAGAACAGGACATTTCCTAACTTCAGCTCTGATGGGACAAAGGTGCAAAAGATCAGAGGCACTGCAGCGTCGGTACGTGAATGGTAAGCATCGACAGACACTCTTCACAGATGAAAAGGTTTTTACTATTGAGAAGAGATACAACCGTCAAAATGACCAGGTGTATGCCAATAGCTCCACAGAAGCATGTCAGGCCATTAAAAGGATTTAAAGGGGTCATCATCCAGCATCAGTGATGGTTTGGTGGGGAGTCCTACGATGTTTAACAAAGATGCATTTTTGTGTTCAGGGGGTGAAAATCAGTGCAATGGTGTACCTGAATGATATTCTGGAACCACATGTGAGACGGCTCAATCAGACTCTCTTCGATGGTTAATAGTTAGCACTGGATCTTCCAACAGGACTCAGTACTTGCCCACAAGGCAAAGACTGAGAATGTACCAGAGTTCATCAATCGTGATGAATGGCCTCCTGCCAGCCCAACTCTTAATCCACTTGATTACTGTTTGAGGGCTATTTTGGAAGGTATGGTATGTGGTAAAAGGCATGCCACATTGGAGAGCCCGAAGAGATCACTGGAGCATGCTGTGGCCAATTTCCCGATGGATGTTGTGCTGATGAATGGCTGGAACGTTTGAGGTCTTGTGGAAAAAACAAGGGGGGGGGGTTGCCAATTAAACTGAATACCTTTTAGGGCTAAAGCCTCATGTTGCGAGCAAGTTTACTGATGTATTAGGCATTCACGATATAAGAAATATACTAAAGTAGTATATAATTGGCATCAGAAATGATGCCAATTATATACTACTTTAGTAGGCTGCTGCATATAAAATGATGCAATAGCACAATCTTATACAACTGTTTGAGAACATAATGAGAAATGAATCATAAGTGGTTCATTGCCCAGGAACTTTTCTTCTAAGAATTCACAGACAATTTTATCATAGTAAGCTATGTCCCATCCTGCATAAAAAAAAAGCAATGCTGAAAATTAATTTTGGACTGCATTAATTAATTGGAATGATTTTGTCTTTTAGCAGTCTCAGGCAGCTTTCTCCTCTCACAGATCCCTTAAAGGAAAAAAAAAAAAAAAAAAGGTCCAACAACACATCGTGTACAAATTCTAGCCCAGATTAGCATTAGCGTCTGCTAATGATGCAAGAAAGCAAGCTAGTACAAGGTCAGCCAAAAAAAAAAAAAAAAAAAAACGCTTACCATTTCACCCATCCATTCGTTCCAAATGTTTATCTAGTTCGGCCTTGAATTTATTTAAGCTATCAATGTCCACAATTACAGATGGAAGTTTGTTCCAGCAATCAACTACCTGCGGTCTAAAGAGATAAGCCTCTTCAGGTTTGCAACCTGAGGAAGAGGAAAAATCCAATCAGCACTGAGCCTGTCCAATTCATTCAAGACTTTATACACCTCAATCAGATCGCCCCTCGCAGGTGTCTAGTCTCCAGACACTGGAATTTGCAGAACTCAACCCTTTCTTTGTAAGAGCACCCCTTTGTTCCCCTCAACAGTCTTGTTGCCCATCTCTGTACTCGTTCTAGCAACTCAACATCTTCCTAAAATGAGGCTTCCAGACTTGTACGCAAGGTGTGGCCTGACCACTGCCTTATACGAGGGGATAATCATCTCCTTATCCCTGTTTGCAAAATTCCTGTATATCATTTACAAGACCCCATGACATATCTGGCAGCCTGTCTGCACTGCTCAGAAAACTTAATATCTGACCGTACAATTACTCCCAGGTCTCTTTCATTCTCCACTACTCTGAGCGTAACACCACCCAGTTGGTACATTTCTCTGGAGTTATACTACCCATATGCAGTACTTTGCATTTGTCAATGTTAAACTTCAGTTGCCACTTCCCAGCCCATCTGCCCAACTTTTCCAGATCCTGTTGCAGCAGCATATTGTCAATGTTATTAATTAATGTTATATTGTTAATAACATTGCTATTAATGTTATTAACAACCCACCCAACGTTGTATCATCTGCAAACTTTGACATTAAGCTTGATATACCTTCATCAATATCACTGATGAAGGTATACCAACATTGAACATTAATAACATTAGTCCATGAAGAGCAGTATCCATTGATTACCACTCTCTGTCGTCTCCCACTCAACCATCCTTTTACCCATTGTAGCAACTTACCCTTATAAAGTATTAAGAGCTTTCCTGAAATCGAAGTATACGATATCAAAATTATTTACTGCATCCAGTTCCTTTGTGACCACATCATAGTATCCAATCAAATCAGTCAGACAAGACTTCCTCTTAACAAACCAATGCTATGTCTGAATTATTACTTCTACCTTGTCTAGATGATTCTGCAATGCTTCTTTAACCATTGACTCCATTATTTTCCTGGGAACAGAAGTCAAACTAACAGGTCTGTAATTACTTGCATCACCCTTTGTGAAATGGAGATACATTTGCACATCTCCAGTCTATGGGGACTTCCCCTGAGTCCAAGGATGCTCTCATAATTATGGCTAAGCATTTGCTACTTTCCTTTGCCACCTCCTTTAATATAAATGGATAGGTCCCATCCACCCCAGGTGCCTTTCTTATGTTTAACTTCAACAATTTGTCCTCCACTTTGCTCTCAGTTATTACAAAATCATTTAACTCCCTGTTAGAGTTTAATATATATCTGGCCCTATCCTCCTTGAATAACTGCTCATGTGTGAATGTAGATGCAAAATACTCATTTAGTTTGGCAGTTAATGATCATCCACAGTCAAACGAATGATATCAAGTGGACTAATCTGATTCATCACCTTCCTTTTAGAGTTTATATAAGTAAAGAACTCTTTGCTGTTTTTCTTTGCATCCATTGGAAAAGATTTCTCATAATCTGCCTTCTCTTTCCTAACCTTTTTTGTGACTTGAATAATAACTAGCTTATACACCAATGATCCAAAACATTATGACCACCTACCTAATATGATGTTAGTCCTCCATGTACAGCCAAAACAGCTCATACCCCGTGAGGCATGAACGCTACAAGATTTCTAAATGTTCTTGTGGTATCTGGTATCAACATGTAACCAGCAGATCCTTTAACTCCTGTAAGGTCTGTGGTTGAGACACCGCAGGTCGGAGTTGCTGTTCCAACACAAACTATAGATGCTTGATGGGATTGATGACTGGGGAATCTGGAAGCCAGGGCAATACCTGGAAGTCGTTCTCATGTTCTGCGAACCAGTCTCCAACAATCCGGATGGTGTGGCATGGCGCATTATCCTGCTGAAAGATGGCATCACCAGAGGGGAGGACCACTGCCACGAAAGGGTGTACCTGGTCAGCAATGATGTTTAGGTAATATAGTGTATAGTGTGTTTAGGGTACCATGGGTTCCCCCCATCTCCGCATAGTATACATTGTGGCGTACACATGATAAGAATATACCCAGATCCTTGACATAATGTGGCCTCAACAATGCCCCTCGCATACACACTACTCGGACTCCCCTGCAGTCACTATCTGGCAGAGTAGAGGTAGCAAGATTATAGACTTGCTGATCCAGAAGCCTCCAAAAGGGTTACCAACAGGTTCAGTCCAGTGTACTAACTAGTGGCTGGCCTGCGAACACTGTTTTAGAGCTGTACCCTCGAAATGGAAGGAAGACTGGATCACGCCATGATGTCCATCATAACCTCAAATGTCATCAGTCATACTACATGATGGGAAAGGGTTGACCAGAACTTAGCTGTGGAGACTAAACATGGGTTCCACTACTTCAAGCCTCCAATTCGTAATCCCCCCCCCTCATGCTTCCTCACAATATAGACAGAAACACTAGTATGAGGCCACTACAAGTTTTCCCCAGTAAGAATTTTTGACCCAGTCCACCTCTGATTACAGCTAACAGAAATTTGTTTATTGAGTGCTAAAAACAACTTATATTAAATGGCTGTTTGCCCTTAAGGCTTATTTTTGCATATTTCATTTTAAAGGACTTCATTAGAGGGCAGTTTCAAATTAGACTGGGGACAAAAGTTCACCTGCAAGTGGGAGGACTACTCAACCTGTGTACCCCAGGCTAAATCGCACACGAATGGCATATTTCTACTTTTTTGTACGTCATTACCTATACGCATACTTCTCTATGCAAAAAGCCCGCCAAAATAAAGTCTTCCGCAGTCTATTTGATTATTAGTCTATGCCAGTATATTAATAACTGAAAAAAAAAAATAATGTTACGAATTATAATGATACAAAAGTGGTGTAACACTACAAATCTGCAAAATTAATTAATTTAATTTTTTAATTATGATTTTTCATGGAACACTTGTTCACATCTCACAGAACACTAGTGTTCCGTGGAACACACTTTGGGAAATGCTGCCTTACAGATTCTATGCTGTGCCACACACACACACACTTGCCATTATTTGAAAGACAGTCCAATTTGAAACCGAAAGGGTTGTATTTTTTTTGGCTTGTGTATGTATAAAACTACTAAACAACACCACACTCCCAGAATAAATAGAACCACTAAGCAACACAACAGCCCAGATAAATTTTTAAAGGAAAAAAAAAAAAAAAAAAAAATTGTTTATTGATACAATCTGAAATGAAAACTTTACAGAAAACATTCCAATAAACCAACAATATAGAGGCCAATAAGAGACGTTTCGAAATCCTCGTATATATTGTTTTCAAGTCTAGAGGAGGAAATGTAAGGTGACTGAAAGTGATGGTTATATAAAATGCTGCACTCTTTTAAATTAAAGAAATTGTGTGCATTATGGGAAAAGCACTAGTTGTGAAAAGATGCTGTGCTATCCTTATTTAATATGCAATATTTATGAAATTGTCATTCTAAATCATTAGAAAAGAAACCTTACACCCAAAAAAGATCAATATCATTATCAGTACGGTTGATTCTTTCATTACTAGTTAAGTCTCTGTATTTTTACCTTGCAAGATTATTACTCTAAAGCAGCCTTTCTCAATCTTTTTTACCTTGGAGGAGCCCTTGAAATAATTTTCAGGTCTCACAGCATGCTAGCATTATCAGTAAGTTGTAGATATAATAATAATTGTCAATACTCTTTTGAGAACAGAATGATATTTTTCTATGGATCTGTTTATTTTGGCCAACTTATTAGCCTACTCTTTTTGTGTGGTTCCCCCCCCCCCCCAAAAAAAAACGGATATCACCTTTTTACTAACGTTAGTAATGTATCCTCTACCTACATTACTAACGCAAGTTAGTAATGTAGGTAGAGGACACATTGATTTTTTTTTTTTTTTTTAAATTTCATACTTGATTTTTTTTACCTTATCTCAGTAGGCCCTAAAAGTCTTATCACAAATTTCTACTATACAAGATGCTAATGAGGTATGGTATGTGCAAGAGTAGTTTTTTCCCTATTTAGAACTAAAACTGACTTTTTAGCCAACCTTTCTTGAAAAAAAAAAAAAAAAAAGCAGTTAAGTTAGCTTATCTTTCTTGAAATTAATCTCTTTATCTCCTTTTCATAAATTTCAAAAACTCATAAGGTAAACATAATAAATTTCTGTTAAATAACTGGCTTAGGACAAAATTTAATTTAATTTTTGTAAAGGTAGGCTCGGTAGATTTAATTTAAATAAAGGTTATAAATTGATTTTAATTAATGTTATTTACATGAAAATTTGACAATGTTGAATAGCAAAGCTACTAAAACCACAAGTCAAAGCAATATGAATAAAAATATAGCCTAAGACACAATTTTATACAAGACATGGAAAAAACATTTTCTTTCTGAGTGACATGATCGCGCTTAAATATAGGAAATTATTACAGACATACATTTGAGCTTTAGATCAAACACCCTGTTGAGAACTCTTCCTTTGCAAAGCCACCGGATTTCTGTGCTTTTTGTCCGTTTTCAGTTTTTTAAACATTCTCGAGTGAACTAGTCTTTGTTTAATAAAGTTAACCATTTTTGTAGTATCATCCAGAACTTTTTTCATTTAATCTCCAAGAGTTTTTGACACCAGCACCTCTCTGTGAAGAAAGCAAGAGTGTTGTGACAACATCAGGATTTTCTTTTTTTGCAAGAGAGACGAAACCTCTCATGGAGCCAACCATTGATGGGGCACTATCAGTACAGATGTCAACACAGTTTCTCCAAGACAGATCTTTTGTTTTCAGATATGAAAACAAAACATTAAATATATCTTGGCCTTTGCTTGTTTCGGACTGTTCTTTGCAGGACAAAAAGTTTTCTTGAATTTCACAATCATTTACAAATCTTACAAATGCTACAGCATGACATTTATTGGTGAAATCTGTTGACTCATCAACCTGGATACAGACACTGTTGTTTTTCAGTTTATTACACAAAACCTCTTCAACATCATGTAACTTGTCATTAATACGTCGAATTATCTTACTGTTTGAGAGTAGAACCTTTTCAATTTCTTGTACTGCATCTTGTCCTAGCATTTTACTCACTATAATATTACATGCTGGCATTATTAGGTTCTCACCACCTGTGTGACTTTTCCTTTTCCTGTTCTCGGCAATAAGTTCTGCTACTAAATAACTTGCATCCTGAGCCTTTTCACTGTATGTGACTTTTTTTTAACAAAAGTTTTACTCTTTTTGTTTTGAGATTCCAATAGCTGTTTAAAATAATCAGCACCTTCACTTGTCAAATGGCTATGATTTGTAGTTAAGTATCTTTTCGATTTTGCTGGAGCCATTGCTGCATTTGTAAGTTGTTTGCCACAGATGACGCATAATGGATAGGACAACTTTGATTACTAACTGACGTAAAACACATTGATAAGTAGCTTTCATTGCAAAGACAGACTTTTTTGTGTCCCGTTGTACTAGTGCAGTGAAATGACAGAAGATTGTATTTCATCATCACTAACCTTATCAGAATTGTCTGTAGAATCCCCATTTTTTATCTCACACCCCTCTTCAAAAATCGCCACATTGGACCATCAGACAAGTTTGTAAAACACAAATGTTAATCAAATATAAAACAGTAGGGCATAATAAATAACTAAAAGCAAAAATCACAAAAAATATAAAAATTTCACAATACAATTCACTTCTAACCTACACAACCCATGAGGGGAAAGGCTGACATCATCAGCCTACCGTCCACCCCTCTGTGCAATACAGCACTCACCAATTATCAACGGCCTCCCCTATCTCGGGACAAAACCTGAGAATGGATTCAACCAAATAAACACGGCACACTGCCATACAGGGCTGCTTGGGGTCACTGTCCATCACTGTGAGAGATAGCATCAAGTGCCGCAGGTGAAGTTAGAAAAAAAAAAATATATATTTTTATTTCAATCGTGATCTGTTGTGGAACCCCCCTAGCGACATCTCGTGGAACCCTGGTTGGGAAACTCTGCTCTAAAGTTTTGGCTGAGAAACATTTTACATTGGCGGAATGCTAATACAGCCATGACCCTCATGCCAGTTTAACATTACTCATATAATCAATTCATTACCATCAATAAAACTCAGTTTTGGAAAATGATTTGCCAAACTTAACCAAGTAGAATTCTATTTAATCATATGATATGCAAACAAACAACCAACCTTAATTTCTACAGGTTTTTCATCAATATCAACTTCATTCCAAGCACCTCTATTTTGTGCTTCCTGCTCTTGGCGTCTTCTTTCTTCCATTAATTCTCTTTCAAAATCCTAAAAGAAAAAAAAAAAATAATAATAGTAATTAACAATACAGTATCACAGAATTTTTAAAAGTTGTCACGTTAAAATTATCACATGTAGTATTAATGTGAATACCGATATTAGCTTAGTAAAGGCACATAATACAAGCTTATATAGCATCACCCAAAAAAAAAAAAAAAAAAAACCCTTCCCATTTCACACATCCACTTGCTCCAGATGTCTGTCTAGTTCTGCATTGAATCTATTTAAGCTATCAACTTCTACGACAGATGGAAGTTTATTCCAGCAATCAACCACCCGCTGGCTAAAGGCAAACTTCTGCACATCTATCCTACAACTGTCTTTCCTCAATTTGAATTTATGCCTGCTCAGGCAATTATTCTGAGCAAGAGGAAAGCACTGAGCATGTTCAAAGCATTCAAGGCCTTATACACTTCAATCAGATCACCTCACAAGTGCCTAGTCTCCAGACACTGTAATTTGGAAAACATAAGCCTTTCTTCATAAGAGCAACATTTTGTTCCATTCGCTAATCTTGTTGCCCTCCTCTGTACTCATTCCAGCAGCTCTACATCTTTCTTAAAATGAGGCCTCCAGACCTGTATACAGTACTCAAGGTGTGGCCTGACCACTGCCTTATATAGGGTGGCACAAAATAAGCTGAACAGTTTGTTTTCTCCATAACTTTAGAATGAAATGTAATAAATTAACTAACTAAACGGTGAATGAAAGCTTTATTCTTGGAAATTTTTTACATCACATGTGACAAATAATATCGGCCAAATGACCACCCTCTTCTTGCACGGAAACATGTGCTCTTCTCGCAGCATTTTCCATGGCCTTTCTCAGAGTTACAGGAGATATTGTGGCTATCTCACGCCGGATGTTCTCTTTTAGGACCTCTATGGTTAAAGGGTTATTGGCATACACTTTATTCTTCAGATACCCCAAAGAAAAAAGTATGAGGTGGCCAAATCCGGTGAGTGGTGGCCATCTCACATCACCATTTTCCGAAATAATGTAATTGGAAAAATGCTGCCTTAGGAGGTCCATTGTGGCTCGAGCGGTGTGAGCCAAGGCACCATCTTGTTGGAACCACATATTGTGGTCTTCTGGTAGCTGTGGCATCAAAAAATTTTCAACCATTGTCCTATAGCACTCTCTATTGATTGTCTGAACAACACCATCACCATCCTCGAAAAAATAAGGTCCAATGATGCGTTTGGCCGTTACGGCACACCAAACCGTTACCTTAGCTGGATGCAGTGGTTTCTGGTAAGTTATTTCTTGGGTTCACACTGCCCCAAAATTGACAGTTTTGTTTATTAACAAAGCCACTTAACTGAAAATGTGCTTCGTCGCTTATCATCAAATTTGAAATGAAATTATCATAATTTATTGCGAGGTTTGTGAAGGCACGGGTGTATTCCAGACATGCTTGCTTGTCTTCGGGATGAAGAGCTCGGACTAATTGAATCTCGAACAGAAAGTGATGCAAGTCCTTGCGCAAAATTTGCTGCAGTGAGTGATGAGAGATCGTCAATTGAGCAGAGCATCTTCTAGTCGATGTTTGGGGATTATCTGCAACACTCTCCCGTACACGTGCAATGTTTTCCATTGACCACTACAAGGTCTTCCAGTGTGTCTGGCATTAGCAACAGTTCCTCTTTCTTCAAAATTTCGGACTGCAGTATAAATTGTGTTCCTACACGGTGCCTTGCGAATGTTATAAAATTGCCTATATTGTGTTAGAACTATTGACCGATTGTTTTCCAAGAACATTGTGACTATTTTGGTCAGCTGAGCAATTGTGTACCTCACCATAATTAAATTTTCCAAGGGTTACCTGTAAGATAAACACAAAAAATTACAAACCTAAAAAGAACTAAAAAAGTTTTGATGTTTTTTTAAAATGATCAGCTCATTTTGCACCACCCTGCACAAGGAGATAATCACCTCCTTATCCCTGCTAGAAAAATTTCCTGTATATCATTGACAAGACACCATGAGCTACTCTTGCAGACCATCTGCACTGCTCAGAAAACTTCATATCTGCCTGCACAATACCCCAGGTCCTTTCATTCTCTACCACTGTCAATGTGGTACCACAGAGTTGATATGTTATTCTGGGATTACTGCTTCCCATATGTAGTACTTTACATTTGTCAACGTTAAACTTTATTTGCCACCTCTCAGCCCATCTGCTCAACTTTTCTAGATCCTGTTGCAGCAGCGTACTGTCATTAACAACCCTGCCAACCTTCGTATCATCTGCAAACTTGGACATTAAGCCTGATATACCATCATCAATATCATTAATAAATACAGAAAACAACAATGGACCCAACACTGAACCCAACCCTGGCAGACTCCACTAATAACATCAGTCCACGAAGAGCAGTGTCCATTGATTACCACTCTCTGTCTTGTCCAACTCAACCATCCCTTTATCCATAGCAACAATTTGCCTCCAATGCCATATTGCCCCAATTTGTGCAGCAGTCTTTCATGTGCAACAGTATCAAAAGCTTTTCTAAGATCCAAATTCAGGAACTCCCCCACCCCCGACTTACGTAAGGGTTGCGTTCCACAAAACGCTACGTAAGTCTGGGAATTTCCCCCCATGCTTGTGCCGCACTCGCAACCGTGCTCGCTGAATTGATTGAATCAAAAAAGAAATGTTCAACAAACACGTAAATAGAATTATTAATTGTATTTATTCAATTTTTTATATCATGCATAGAAAAAATTACAAAAGCGTGCAATTTAAAAAAAATTTCAAAATTATCAAATTGCAAAAAAAAAGAGAGAGGAGACAGGCATAACATCAGTAAGTTTTATCTCTTGAGCAGCATTGCCAGAATCGACATCTTGAGCTGATAAGTATGCCACTGCGGAGGTTGAGGGCTGTGGAGATTTAGAAGGGATCGGCCACTCAACCTTACGAAAGAACATACTAATGGATGGCTGGACGGTGGCTTTTTTCTTTTCATCATAGATTTCTTTGTAGCAAGCAAGCATATCATTCACCTCTCTGTTAACTTTTAAGAATCGTTCGTTGTCAGGATCCATCTTCTCAAACCTCGCTATTGCCAATGCAATTTCACAAAATGCCATTGCTATCTCTCTGGTGATGAAGCATCTCGGCTGCTCATTTGGTTCATCTTGAGCTTCATCACATTTTCTTCTTTCACTATTGCTGCCTTCAAGTCAATATGTTATTAGTTAGATAATTCATTCTCTTCTTCCTCTATTAACTCCTCCACGTCTTTGGCATCAACCTCCAACTAAAGTAGCTCTGCAACCTTTACAATCTTATCTGTAACCTCTTCATGTGATTCGTCTTTTTGAAATCCTTCGAAGCCTTTCACGTGCCTTGGGCATATTTTCTTCCATGCGCCATTTAAACAACTTTTAGTAATTTCTGCCTAGGCCTTATTAATGTTTAAGATGACGTGGAAAATACTGTAAGATTTCCAAAAGTCTCTCAACGTAAAATTTTTCTCATCATCGACTGCAGACAATGCCTGAGCAAATGTGCATATATAGTATGCTTTTAAATTCGAAATAACACCCTGAACCATAGGTTGGATGAATGAAGTCGTGTTTGGCGGTAGAAATATGACTCTCACATTCAAATTGAAATCATCTATATGCATAGGATGTCCAGGGGCATTATCTAATAGAAGTAAAATCTTGAGAGGAACGTTGTTGTCTTTACAATATTTTTCAACACCGGGAATAAAGCAGCATTTCAACCAATCCTCAAAGAGAGATATTGTTATCCATGCTCTCTGGTTTGATCTTTTTTTTTTTTTTGTTAGTGCATCGGCTTCTGTGGCAATAATGCACCTCCCAAAGTTTTTGCATTTTACTCTGATCCAAGCCTGAGATGGGATTCGAACCAGCGACCTTTGGGTTGCCAGGCAGGCACTTTACCCACCTGGCTAGCCTGGTCGGCTGGTTTGATCTGAAACGCACAGTTAGGGTGGCTTTATTGATGCCCTTAAATGTACAAGGATTTCCAGTATTTCCAGAATAATTAGCCCCAAGAAAGAGCGTGACCCTATCTTTTGATGCATTGAAACCTGGCATTGTCTTTTCCTCTCTGGCAATGTACGTCCGATCCGGCATTTTTTTCCAATACAGAGCAGCCTCGTCAACGTTAAAAATTTGCTGTGTTGAACAGCCACCTTCACCAATAATTTTTTTCCAACACATCACAAAATTTCTCTGCAGCTGCAGAATCGGCACTGGCGACTTCGCTTTAACATTGTGGAAACCAGCATGATGCTTGAACCTATTAAACCACTCGTTGCTTACCACGAACTTGGTCTGGGGTTCATTGTACTTATCCTTAATATCTTTATAAACACTTGTTGCTTCTGCTTGAATGGTCATTAGACTCAGGGGCACTTGCTTCTGAATCTGATTTTCCATCCATATTATTTACAGCAGTTCCATCTTCGATATAGCACCTGAAACAGCGTTCTTTTATTATATAAAAGAACGTTGTTTGGCGATCACTGTTGATCTTAAGTGTGTTGATCCCTTGACATGTTCTTTTATACGTGCAATGTTCTTTAAAATAGTATTCATTGTTGAAGCAGCGAGACCTAATTCCCTTGCAATAGATGATAAACTTTGTCCTGCTTTGTACTTCTTAATCATTTTCATCTTCATTTCTAAATAAATTTTGTTTCATTTCCTGGCACTACCACCACTTGAACTTTTCGTTGGTCTCTTTCCCTTCATCATTGTAATACATAAATATGAATGAAGAGAAGTTTCTGAAAATTTGTTTTTTGTATGATTGAAGATTTCAGTGAAGGGGAACACATTTCACCATAATAGCATAAAAGCACACAATTCTAGTTATCAGTATTATCGCAAATTCAATAAGATTGAGTCTAGTACCCATTTATAATTAAATGCACTAACAGAAAAGCCCAATAAATCGGAAAGTGCAAATTGTTTATTATTGTTTTTTGGTCGTGACCTCCAGAAACGTGCTTTAGAAAAATATCACAAAGGCGTTCAAAATTGATTCTTATAACGGGAACATATGATAATGATGAAAGGGTAGTGCAATTTTCATTATAAATATGACCTTTTAGAGAGAAAGAGAGAGATAAATAGCTTAGTTAATATAGCAAAATTTAACTTCCAAGGACTTGGAATGAATTACAAAAAAAAAAAAAAAAAAAAACACAGTGTTATTGGGCTCACATTATGATATTTTCACGATACCTCCAGTTATTCCTACGGGATGAAGAATACATTTCCACTGGCCGGAAAAAACTTACGTAAAGTCGAATTTCCATAAGTCGAGTATTACGTAAATCAGGGAGTTCCTGTATATGATATAAAAATTATTCCTTGCATCCAGTTCTTTTCTAACCACATCATTGTATCCAATCAAATTTGTTAGACAAGACTTTCCCTTAACAAACCCATTCTGTGTCTGAATTATTGCTGCAGTCTTGTCTAGATGATTCTGAAATGCATCTTTAACCAGTGACTCCATTAATTTCACTGGAACAGAAGTTGAACTAACAGGTCTGTAATTACTTGTGTCGTCCCCCCTTTGATCCTCCTTTGTGAATTGGGTCACATTTGCATATTCTCCGGTCCATGGGTACCTTCCCTAAATCCAAGGAAGCTCTCATAATTATGGCTAAGGGTTTGCTTACTTCCTTTGCTGCCTCCTTTAATATAACTGTATAGATCCCATCTAGCCAGTTATATCATATTAAAAGTATGGCTCGAATTATCCACTGGATAATTAATTCGAGCCATACTTTATATATATATAGATGACAGCATGAAAAAAAACTTTGCAAATCAGTGGAGGAGTTCATACCTGTTAATCCCAGCTGTCTGATTTGGGCTTACAAAAGATGAAATTAAAGTATTTCTCTGAAAATCAGATCCAGGAATTGGCAACATTCAATGAAGTGAAACATAAATATTTAGATATAGAGAATATTATTACATAAAAAAAAAAAATGACAATGGGTATTTACTAATTTGTTATTGAAGTTTTTTTTTTTAGAATTTTTTTAAAAAATTCTGATTTAATTTTTGAATTTTAGACTAGTGTTAGGCAATAAAGTCAAAATAAGAACACAAATTAATTTATTCTTAATTAAATAAATTAAGAATATTTTAAAAAGCATTAATATACAAAGGTCTCAATTTCTGAAAATCCAAAAATTCCATGAAAATACACATTCCACAGAGCCCACTGGTACCAGAAATTCACTATCCAGGTCCACCCCATGTTTAGCAAACTCACTCACAAAAAGTTAATGAAATTAGGGCTGTCCTTTCTTGAGTTATATGTATTATAAATTTATAATAAGTAGTAATTTTTTCTTAAGAAAAAATAAAGCCCACATCATGTTTCACTGCACAATGGAAAAATGCATACAATATAAACTTGCCTAACTTCCCAATGGAGAGAACTCTTTGCCGTTAAAAGTTTATTCGAGATATCCTCTTGGTCAAAATTTGAAAGCTCTGAGAATTAGTGACATCAGGACTGCTCTTTCTTTATTTTATCATGAGATATTTTTCATAATAAAATAAATGAAGCCCCTATCCATATTTCTTGTACTTTGTAATGGAGAAAAACAGACCAAAAAGTGGGTGACAAGCAATCTAGTTGCTATTAAAAGTTTATTCAGGATACCCCTTTGGGCCATTAGTCCAAATTTGGGGGATAAGAGGAGGGGGCACTACCAAGAGAAGAGGCCCGAAGAGTTTGTGGGTTCTGCTGCTCAAAAACATTTTGCATTAATTCACGGAGAGTTTCGTTCTTTCTTGTACACATTATGTTATTTGTGTTGTGTAAGAAAGATGGACCTTCAATTCAAATATTATGATCAAGAGGCAGTCATTTTTTTAAAATAAAACATAAATAAAAGCCCATATCCACACAGTTCTTGAACTCATGCTTCTTTACTTGCAATTTGCAAGCATTAGGAAAGATTAAATGCAATTGACAGCAGGTGGGTGATGATTTAGTCAAATTGGATTGGCGGTGTGGAAGAATTATAATCTTGTACTTTGTAATGGAGAAACAAAATGTAATGGAGGGACACAAGCATATGAAGCATTTTGGCAATTTTAGACATTTTGTTCTAAGTCTGATTAAGGCAATGCCACGTTGTGTGGGCACTTGTCTCAGTGCATAGATGAACTTTAATGAAATAGTTCTTGCTAATAATACTGTCTAGTACAGAATTTCAGTTACTTGTATGCAAAAATCATGAATTCTTGCAGTAGGTATCCAAAAAGAGCCTGTCAGTTTCACATAACCAATCATGTTAAATCTTGACAAATAGCTCTAGGGTTACTCTCACACCACACCTGTTCTGCCTAGCAAGCTACCCCGAGACTAGAGCTGAAAACATTCAAAACAGAAGGTAGTGAAACAATAAGTGAGAGGGAACATTAATGTAAAGGTTTGTTAGTGCATTGTTAAATGAGGTGTGTTGTAAAATTTGTATCTTTGTGTATGTGTCTGTGAGTGATGTACATAAATGTGCTTCGTTTACATAGTGAACTTTCAATTTCCTTGGTTATTGTGCCATAAAAGAATCTCTGATGTTTCCCAGGTAAATGAAGAAGAAGAAGAAAATCTTTATTGTATTGTTTTGTGTACATGCTATTCACATTACATATACAGCACAGATATAATATGTACCTGCCACAGCCAGGAAGCCAGGGGCTTGACAAAGGTTAAGGGACAACATAAAAACATGTATGACAAATAGATGAGAATAATATATATAACATTACAACATGTTATAATTAAATATACATATATATATATATATATATATAGCTGGATGCATATACAAGTTCTAAGATGGACAGGACACAAAGGTATACAAACGTACATCTGAACAAATTATTTACACATGAATGCTCGTCGCAGGCATGCAGTAAGTTGGTCTGTATGCATTTTCACATGTTCATGTGCAAGAGTTCATCAGTGTGCATGAGAGGTGCCATTCAGCACCTCAGATGGTAGGTGGGGCATCATTTGGAGAGTAGACATCAAGAGCTATATAGCAGCAGAACCAGTTCGACCAATGAACGCCTGTAATTGCAATCTGAAGCAAACTCCTGGAGGTCTATTCTGACCGTTCGCATGGCCTTGTATTATGGGAAATACTTGGCTGGGTAGAAATCGGTCGCAGATTTTCAGCCTGTTTTTCTGTAGCTGAAGAAGAGGAGTGGCTCTAAGGGTAGGTGGCACATGCCCTGGAAGTCAGGGGAGTTGATTTTGCCAACCAGCATTTTGAAAGTGGTCATATTCTCCTCGTGCAAATTACTTGGGACAACCGTGGAACATGAATTTGAGCAGCCATGCTGGTAGTCCTCTGTTGGGAGGAAGGCGATGCTTGTAGTTTGCCCGCTCCGGTCTTCAGTATCCAGTATTCACTGGCAAGGATGGGTTTCATAAGAGAAGGTGCAGCAGAGGCCCATATTTAAGCAACATACCAAATACTAGGGTACACAATGGTTAGCAGATATCTTGTTGTAGTTTTTGCATCCGTTATATGGAGACATTGATGGGTAATCCAGTGCATTCAGCTTATCTTGCACAGAACAACTTCGATGTGACCTAAGTTTTGGGTTGAAAATTTACACCAAGATTTTGTGTTTAGTCACCAAGACTTTGTGTTTAGTCACACTTAGAATAACTGTGCCCTTCAGTGATGGTTGTGCAAGTGTGGGAGCCTGCTTCAGAGAGAAAACCATAATTATGGATTTATCAGGTTCAGTTTAAGACAGAAATGATTAAGATAGTTAGAGAGCTACGAGATTGTTGCTGATTTCAGTTGTGATCACTCCTATCTAGGAGTGATCACACTGATGGAGGTATTTCGGTTAAGGGCTTTATATTGTCAGTAGGTGATTACATCATCCCTGTTACACACACATACAGAATAAGAAGAGCGGAAAATAGTAGCCCTGATAAAATACCACCTTGCAGCATGCCTGCATGGATGGATTAGGTACAGTAGGTGCTACGATGAGTAGGATACACTGTTCTATTACACAGGAGTGAATGTACAAAAGTTAAAACATCACCTTTTATCCAGAAGAAATTGTTTAGCAGATTCAGAGGGGCTGTAATATTTAGGCTATCAAAAGCAGCCTTGATATCGGCATAAACAACTGCCATTTCTGCTCTGGACTCGAACACATTTAGTACTGCCTTTTGGATTCCAAAAGGTTGGTAACAGTTGATATGTTGGAGAGAACATAATGGAGTTGCTTTTGTGGTTGTGGAAGAAGAAGATGGCATGTTATGTGCAATAGAGAGGCTTTTCCAGCAGCTTTAGAAGCGTGGCTGCAGTGGATATCGGTCTGTAGTGCTTCGGCGGGCTTGGTATTTAAACTTTTGGTAGTGAGACAAGAGTATATTTGCTCCAGCTAGCAGGAAACACTCTTTGAGAGAGGTTGGAATTGAACAGGTAGAGCAGAGGATCAAGAATATATGGATCGAGGCACTTTACAATGAAATGTGAGATTTTATCCATGCCAGCAGTGCATGACGAATGCGGGGAGTTAATGGCATGAAGCAGATGAAGGATTTGGATAGAAAGCAGCTCATCAGCTGGACCAGCAATGGAATCTGGTTGGTGGTCGTATAGTTGTATAATGTTATCCCGAAATCTGGCAACATAGTTGATCCATTCAACTGGATTCAAGCTGGAATCTGGTTCAGAGTTAGGATAGAGTATGGCAATTTACCCCTGGTTAAAGTTGCGTTAGTATATTTTTTAATAAAAGCGATCACCGAAATCAAAGATGTCTCTCAGTGAAAGATTTACAATATTACCATAATTGAAAATAAAGCTCATACCATACGGCATGTACATACATAATGGAAATTATGCCAATTAAATAGTTGAGTTGGATCTCACAAAAACTTAAATAAGTAAGGTGAATGAATATTTTTGTGCATCATTGACTAATTTATTGCTGCAAAGGCCAGAAAAACTTAATGCAAAAAAAAACATGGTCTATTTGAAACTTTAGAAAACTTGCCAGGAATCCTAACTGCAAACTACTGGATATTTCATCTCTTGACACGAGAAGAAAATACACATATATCAGACATAACATATTGCATATTTTGAACTCCTAGCTGTGTAATGGAGTATAGATGTTGAATATGTCTGACAATCTTTGTGATTCATATTTGTTAATTATCTAGGAGTTTGTCATTTTTCTGGAATGTTTTGTCTCAGAGTAAAAATATAGGATATCAATATTGCTTTCACATTTCACTTTGTAGGTGCACAATTCCCAGAGGGTGTGATGCCTCAGAAATTGTCACAGGGAGTGAGATCTACATTCTCATTGCCATGAACTATAACTGTGGACAAGCACCACTGTTATAGTCAAAGAAGCTTGCCATTATGTATTCTATGCACAGCTGCTGGAATATGCATATATATACTATTAATGTTGATATACTGAAAATTTTAATGTTAATTCACTGACAATTTTAATATACTATTAACATTGTCATTGAATTACTTGTTTTCCTCTACCAAGGTATTATTAAATTAACTGGTACTTACAAGTAATTCATCAGCTTCTTCATCTCTGTTTCCTGACATTCCATATGTTGGAATTTCTCCCAATGTACGACAAAATTCTGCAGTAGAGTTCAAAACAATGAGTCCTGATTTATTCTGAAGTAACTTACCATCTTCCTTTTTAGTATCTGAGCTTTTTCTAAGAACTCCAGCTACCTGAAACAGATAAAAGAGAATTTATACATAATAATGAATGTCTTCAACATTTATATCATGAATAAATTAACATGAAGCAAAAGGCTAATTTCAGTTGCTTGCCAATTCCCAAGTTATTAACACGTCAGCCACTGCAATGTTAAATACAAAAAAAAAAAAAAAATTAATAGGTGGGGCTATTAACTTTTTTTTTTTTTTTTTTTGTTTCAGTAAATTTTCCTATATACAACTGTTAAATACTTGGTTTTATTCAATACCTGAACAAGTTTTAAACTAGATAAGAATTTGCATATCTAGAATATCTATAAATCAATATAAATTTATATACAGCTAACATAATGCAGCTCGAATCACTGGGATCGGATTAACCGGGAAGTAGATTAACAAAGACACTTCAAGACCTCAAAGTAAAAAAAAAAAAATATCCACCAGAAATAATAAAATTCAAGTAATAAACAGAATAGGTATAAACAGATGTTTTGTAAGTCGTAAATAAGCGACACGAAGTGGCATTATAAGTCATGATTGGGAGATGAATTACCAATTATCACGCAATCCTCACATCCGCTGCTCAAAAAAACAATAGAAAGAGAACAGATGTTTAGTTTGTTTCAGTGCATCACATGGATTGTTGTGTTCCGTCACAAGGCAAAAAGACAAATTACGTTGTCTCATTATTTATGTCAGGAGTGTCGAAATTTTTTTATAGTAAATATTTTTTTTTGTTTAGAAATTGAACAAAAACTTGAAATTATTCAAGTTTGAAAACATCATGGTAAGTTTTTTCATTTTTTATCGATCGCCATATTTTTTAAGTACACTGCTGAAACATTTTACGATATTTTGGGATTAACTAGGAAATTGATCCGCGATTTTATTTTTATCGTCTATCTCGGATAATCAAGAGTCTACTGTATTTAAATAAATATACAGTCAAACTTCCCTATAATGAATTCGAAAAATGCAGCGAAAAAATTCGTTATACAGAGAATATATTTTTTTATTGGAAATTGTTATCTAATTAGAAATTGAAAACAAATCTACATTTATTCTTAATGTATTTTATTTCAAAAACAGTTATTTAAATTACATTTACACAATTTTTGCCAGTAAATATCACAAATTAAAAAATGTCTGATTCTCAAAGAAAACCTCACATTTATTCAGAGCATTAAAAACATTATCAGGAATGTTTTCACAAAACTGTAGAACCAGACGAACCGTTTTAAAAGCGTGAATCATTTCTTCACGAGTTGGTTTTTTTTTTTTTTTTTGGTTGTTCTGATGCATCCTCAGAGTCATCATTAATTTCTTCGTGATCACGGTTGTGTCTAACACTGTTCAGCAGTATTTCATCTTCATTTGGATGTTAGAAACTTTAGAAAACTTCAATGATTTTGTGCCTCTAAAACATTTTTTTTTTTTTTTTTTTTTTTTCATTAGTTAGTGCATCGGCTTCTTTGGCCATATTGCACTTCCCAAGGTTTTTGCATTTTCTACTCTCATCCAGGCCCGAGGCAGGATTCGACCTTTGGGATCGAATTTACCCACCCGGCTGGCCTGGTTGGCCTCTAAAACATCTTGGGTTTTTTGATTTTCTGATGACTAAAAGTCTTAATTTTTCATTTCCTGTCATATTGGCACCAACTATCACGGTGATTCTTTCTTTGCTTTGTTTTCCGCCAAAACACTTATCATCCTTAAAAGAAAGTGTTCTATTAGGTAAACATTTAAAGAATAAACCCATTTTGTCGGCATTAAAACATTAAGTTCATATTCTTCCAAAATCTTCTTTAAGGTGTTTTCTCCAACTATTGCAATCTTCTTCACTTACATTAACACTTTCTCTACAAATAACCTTTTCCAAAATTCTGTGGTGCTTCTTAAATTTATCTAACCACCCAGTGCCCACATTAAATTCTGTATGTCTAAGGGATTCTGCAAATTTCAGAGCTCGTTGCTTAATTATTGGACTCGATATTGTTATATTCTTTTCATGTATCATTTGCACCCATTTTGGAAAAGCTTTATCAATATCTTCGTATATACACAACTTAATTTGCTTCTTGTCTGCTGCTCCTTCAATTGCATTTAAAATCGATTCTTGATTTTTTAAAATCATAAAATTTAAAAAAAAAAAAAAAAAAGAAAACACATTTGGTTTTATAAGCACACGCCTCTTGATTAGACCAGAGTTCGAGCCTGTGACCACCAAATACGGAAGATGGGGAAAGGTCAGGGAATGACCACCGCATATCCCCGGAGAAGTATGGCCTTAGTTGTTAATGCTCCTCAAAAAAAAAAAAAAAAAAATCCAGAAATATGTTTTAGAAAAATATCACAAAGGCTTTCAAAATTGATTCTTATAACGGAACATATGATAACGATGAAAGTATAGTGCAATTTCCATTATTTCATTCATTCATTTTTGGTAATTCATTCTAAGCTATTCATCTCTCTAAAAGGCCATTTTTATAATGGAAATAAAAATGGCCTTTTAGAGAGATGAATAGCTTAGAATGAATTACCAAAAATGAATGAATGAATTAGTCTTGGAATGAATTATCAAAAAAAAAAAAAAAAAAAAAAAATGCGTTATTGGGTTAACATTACAATATTTTCTCGATACCTCTATTTATTCCTACAGGATGCAAAATACTTTTCGACAATTTTTTACAGTTTGCAGCAGCTGGCGGCGCCTCCGTAGCAAGGTGGGAAGGAGCAGCAGTGCGTAGAACATGCTTCTTGATTAGACCGGGGTTCGAGCCCGTGACCACCGCATATCCCGGAGCAATATGGCCTTAGTTGCTAATGCTCCTAAAAACCAAATAACAAACAAAAAACAACAGCAGCAGCTGGCAAAAACTTACGTAAAGTTGAATTTCTGTAAGTCGAGTATTATGTAAGCCAGGGAGTGCTTGTACTTGGATTTTAGGAAAGCTTTTCATACTTTGCCACGTGGAAGACTACTGTACAAATTGGAGCAGTATGGCATTAAGGGCAAGTTGCTACAATGGATAAAAGGATGGTTGGGTGGGAGAAGACAGTTTGTTTGTTTGTTTGGTTTTTTTTTTTTTAGGAGCATTAGCAACTAAGGCCATATTGCTCCGGAGATGTGCGGTGGTCATTCCCTGACCTTTCCGCATCCTCCGTATTTGGTGGCTCACGGGCTCGAACCCCGGCTAATCAAGAAGCATGTGCTACGCACTGCTGCTCCTGCCCACCTGGCTACGGAGGCGCCGGGAGAAGACAGAGTGGTTATCAATGGACAACACTGCTCTTCATGGACTAATGTTATTAGTGGATTCTCCCAGGGTTCAGTGTTGGGCTCATTGTTCTTTTTGGTATCTATCAATGATATTGATGAAGGTATATCAGGATTAATGTCCAAGTTTACAGACGATATGAAGGTTGGCAGGGTTGTTAATGACAGTAATGATAGTAAGCCAGTGCAACAGGAGCTGGAAAAGTTGAGCAGATGGTTCGAGCAACTGAAGTTTAACATTGACAAATGAAAATACTGCATATGGCTAGCAGTAACCCCAGAATAACGTATCAAATGGGTGGTATTACACTCAGGGTAGTAGAGAATGAAAAGGATCTGGGGGTAATTGTGCAGCCAGATATGAAGTTTTCTGTGTAGTGCAAAAAGGCTGCAAGAGTAGCTCATGGTGTCTTGTCAACGATATACAGGAATCATGATAGCAGAGATAAGGGGGTGACTGTCGTCTTGTATAAGGCAATGGTCAGGCCACTTTTTTTTTTTTGGTAGTTGTTGGTGCATCGGCTTCTGTGGCCATAATGCACCTCCCAAGGTCAGGCCACACCTTGAGTACTGTATACAGGTCTGGAGGCCTCATTTTAAGAAAGACGTTGAGCTGCTGGAACGAGTACAGAAAAGGGCAACAAGATTGGTGAGTGCAACAAAGGGTTACCAAGAAAGGCTTAAGTTCTGCAAATTGCAGCTTTCAGGAGACTAGGCACGTGCGAGGTGATCTAATTAAGGCGTATCAGACCTTAAATGGATTGAGCAAGCTCAATGCTAATGGGAATTTTCCTCTTGCTCAGATTACTCACCTGAGAGGCATAAGTTCAAATTGAGGAAAGACAATTGTAGAACAGATGTGTAGAAATTTGCCTTTAGCCAGCGGCTGGTTGATAGTTGGAACAAACTTCGATCTGTTGTAGTGGAGGTCAGCAACTTAAATATGTTCAAGGCAGAGCTAGACAAACATTTGGAGTGAATGGATGGGAAGGGTGGTTTTTTTTTTGGCTGACACTATATAAGCTTGCTTTCTTGCATCACATGCCCTTCCAATAATATTTTATAGTAAACAAAATTTAATCTTTTTTTTTTACAAGATGTCAATGAAAAGTGGACAGTGAATATGTTTTTAGTTAATAGTGAACAATCAATCATTTTTTTCGTACAGTGTAAAGACAAATATACAGTACTGGTCCCCGTATCCAAAAAGCCTAGGACCACAGGGTTTGTTTGTTTGTTGTTTGGTTTTTAGGAGCGTTAGCAACTAAGGCCATATTGCTCCGGAGATATGCGGTGGTCATTCCCTAACCTTTCCGCATCCTCTGTATTTGGTGGTCACGGGCTCGAACCCCGGTCTAATCAAGAAGCATGTGCTACGCACTGCTGCTCCTACCCACCTGGCTACGGAGGCGCCAGGACCACAGGGTCTCTGGATTTTGGTTCCCAAGACAAATTGACAAATTAGAACACATACAAAATAAATAATTAAAACCCTTATATTAATATCTGCTTTATCTAAAAAGTGTTATTACAAATTTTAATACTACAATCAAATCAACTAAATAACAGAATATAAAAATTAAGGGTAGATAAGTGTTATAAAATATAATAAAAGATAGCAGAACCTCAGTACGGGGGGGGGGGGGTAAACATTTTGTCATCTCAAATATCAGTACTTTTTACAATGAACATTAAGAATTTCAATGTGTATTTTAATATAGTGCAACCTTGATATAATGCAGGTGGCAGGGATATCTTTTAACACCTGCATTATATAAAACTTGCTTAGTTTTTCTAATTTTTAATATGAATATGCAATGACCCAAACAAGCATTTTTATTGTGAGCAAATTCATTTTGGCATGTATGTGTGGATTTTTGCATATTTCAAGCTGCTGTCTCTCCCTCCCCCATCCACTCCATGAGATTGCTAAGTTGATGAGAGCATACTGTTTTAGTGTCAACAAATGTGTGTAAACTCTGTGTTAGCTATGGAACAAATATGTTTGTACTAATCTTTTGTTTTCACCACTGAAAGCAAAAGATAAATTTCTTTTTTATTTTCATGAAGCAAAGATAATAAATGTTACTATCTCAATTTGTGATGTGGGTCAGGTTTTGCTATGTCATGCCTGCTATCCTAATATTACACAGCAGCCCACCAACTGCCCCAACATAAGAGGATTTTACTGTAAAACAGTTTATTTGTCCTGAGTTTCCAACCATTTGAAATGAAATATCTGTTTGCATAGTTTTTCCAAGTTCTTCAAATTTCCAAATTCTTTCATGAAGGTGGGGGTGAGGGGTAAATGTTGTGTGATATCGTAGCTATTGACTGTGACTGTTTTTCAGTAGAAGCACTTGGTCCTTGACTTATCTTTATGTTTATTGGGTTTGGTAGAAATGACTAAAAAACATATTAGACTCTTTTACAAAGAGCGATATTCTTACTTAGGTATGCTGTAATGAGTTATTTTCATTTAAATAGTGAATGCAAATGAAACTTATCTCTTTTCAATTTCCATTGCATTACAGAAAAAAAAAAAAAACTGTTTCTGTCTAAGTACCCCTTTATAGCATGAATTATAGAGCAGACTTTACATTACACCTTTAGCAGGTTTTGCCATTCTATATGCAATTTCGGCTTTGAAGAGAATATTGGATGTTGCTGTTCACAAAAATTTATAACTAAATACAGTTGATTCCAGTTATTTGGGACACATTGGGACTAGTGCATTTTGGCCCGATTAAGTGGCTGCTCTAATTATCCGAAGTGTAATGTAAAAAAAGTTAAAAATGCAATGGACCCCCACTTTACAATTGGTTCACTGTACAATTAAATCACATTACGATGGAGTCACCATAGTAAAGTACCATTCACTATACAATGTGCAGTATTACACAGTAGTAAGTGCCGGTCAGTGTGATCACGTTTGTGAATTGAATTTTAATTCTATTAAACAGCGATTCTAATTAGCGAAAATAGGAGGAATATTATCCACAGGCTATAAAATTAAAGATATATTAAGCACAAATTTACCCTTTATTACCTTACCAATTAAAAAATTAAATGATACCTAAAAATCAAAAGAATATACATGATAATCGGAATAATTAATACTTACTGTAATATATACATACTAACTAGTTGACATTTGTGGGTAGGGGTTAAAATTTAAAACAGTAAAAAGATAAGCAATCAATAACAAAGAACACGGCGTGCACAAATTGCAAGTAATACGATATGCGCAAGTGAGAACAGAGTAACAAGTTACGAAGCTTTAAAAATAGGAATGAAGAGATTATGAAAATTAATTTTTTTATATGACTGAAGATTTCATGGAAGTGTAAACGCATTTCACCCTAATAACCCACAGAATTCCAGCTGTCAGTATTATCGCAAATTCAATAAGATCGAGTTTACTATCTGTTTAGATAGATTGCACTAACAGAATAGCTCAATAGACAGCTGACTGATAATTGTTTTTATTGTTTTATGGTTGTGACCTCCAGAAATTTGACCGAACCACTTGGTACAGTCGGAGACAAATGTAGGGTAATCTCCAGTGCTGCGGTCTCCTGCCACGATTAAACGGCATGCTGTCCCAATTAAGTGAAGTAAACCCTGGCTATTTTCTCGATTGGTTTCTGTTTTTTAAGATTTGCCCCAAATTAACGGCTGCCCCTAAAGAGTGGCCCAAATAACCGGAATCCACTGTATATCACAACAGCTAGCTCATTCTCATTTCCCCTTTTAGAGAACAAATGTTTGCTTTTTTGCAAGTTTCCTGTATGCAATCACCATGTCAGTGGTGTACTATATATATATATATATACGCAGTCGGACCTCTATATAATGAAATCGATTGTTCCCTTGAAAAAAATTGTTAAACAGAAATTTTGTTATAAAGAAATATGACCTTTTCAACAATGAAAAAAAATCAGAAATAAATCGGAATGAATAAATTTTCTAACATTTTAAAATAATTAATTTATTAATATATACATATTAAGAAATGACTACTTACACATGATGCGCACAACGTATTAGTACACTTTTAAGAATTATTTCATAAAATATTTGGTTATTTTTATTGTACATTGGATTTTACTGTACATCATTCATAAAAATGTTTGCATTTGTTTAAACACTCAAATATATTTTCTGTTACATTTTCTTCCCAAAGATGGCCTCGACGCAAAGTTTCAAATGCTGCCAACATTTCTTGTTTGGAAGTTTTAATACTGTCCACATTTTCATCCAACTCATTGTCGATACTGTTACTAGTTCTTTGAATACTCTATGACATCATTATCAACTTCTAAAAATTCAACAAGAACAATTTTTCCACTGATCAAACCTCGCTTGGAGTTCTTCCCAAGAACAATTCTTCAAATCTAACAGAATCTATAGGTTGGCTGGTTTCTATTCTCAGTATAATTTTTTTTCAGTATGCACCTTTGGTAGTGTATTTTCAAATCCTTGGCCCATTGGCTGCAGTTTAAATGAGGTGTTCAGAGGGAAGAAAACAAGCTTCGCACCTGTAAGTTTCGAAATTACCAAGTGAAAGTGGGCATGGCAGTTGTTGACAATCAACGGAATATTTCTGTTTTATTTTGTCATCTTTCTATTGAAATTTAAAATTCACTGTTCAAAAATTTCACTTGTAGTCCCAACTCTAATGACTTTACTCCTCTGAAACATATGGGGTTGTTTCCTTTTGCCTATTACCAAAGGCTTCAGTTTTTCATTGCCAACCATATTTGCACCAACCAAGAGTGCAATTCTCTTACTATTTTTACCACCTAAACATTTATAACTTTAAAAGTCAGTGTCTTGTTCAGCAAACATTTAAAAAATAGACGTTTCATCAACGTTGAATATGTCTTTGGGCTTGTAGTCCTCCAGAGAAAGTTTTTTAAAAATCTTTCTTTCCAATGGTATAGTCTTCTTCGATTGCAACTCCACTTTTATCAGAAATAACTTTTTCAAGTAAGCCATGGCACTCTTTAAATTTGTCCAGCCAATGATAACTCGCTTGGAATGTTTTATGCCCTAGAAAAGATGCATACCATAGCTTTTCTTTTATTAATGGCCTTGATAGCGGCACATTTTGGTCTCAAATCAACTTCATCTACTTAAAAACTGCTTCATCTACATCTTCACAAAGGCATGTTTCGCATTTTGCACGCTTCTGACTGGGTCGCGTTTCCTTAAACAGCTTGAAAATAGAAACACAGTTTTTCAGCATGGTTAACACATTACTGGCAGGAATACCAAATTTTTAAGAAATTTCTTCCTTCCCCCACCCCTTTTTTTTTTACAGAGAAAACAGGTTGACCAGAGCCATGTCTGTGTAGGGAAAATGCTTTATCTTTGCCAATGGCTGTGGACACATAGATAGCAGCTGACCAGCACGACTTCTCGGTACAGTGGTGTATAGGTTTTACTTCTTTTTAGCCATTGTTGACCCACTGCTGGGCAAAGATTTCTCCAAAAACCTTCCATCATCATTTTCTATTCCGTGCCGTGGTTGGCCAGTTTCCTCCTGCATGCTTTTATGGGAACCACTAAATTGTAGAATGTTTTAGCTCTTAATTAGTGGAATTAATGCTGTTAGCTCTTAAAAGCTAAAGGGTTGTTGTTGTTAGATTTGTTGGTGCATCAGCAACTTAGGCACCAAAAGCTAAAGGAATTCATAATCCTTTTAACTCTTAATTCGTGCTTTCTACAGCATCAGCTTTATTGCCTAAAGCCAGAGGTGCGAACAACGCATACCCAGGTCTCTCGAAATCAGTTCGTTATATAGAAACTATTTTCAATGTAATGACCAAGGAGAAATCAAAAAAGTTAATAATCCTTTTGTTCCATATCAAACTGGACTTGGTCAAACAATTTTTTACAATATTGGAGATCATATCTTCAAGGATATCAGATGTAAAACGGAAAGGTAGAATATCAGATGAAACCCATGTTTAGTCTCTAGAGCAAAGTTTCCGGCACCCCCCCCCCCTATACTTCTCCTCCAACCCATGCACGGTACTAAGTACTATAGGTTTTGATACCTTTCGTGTTTGGAGGTTTCATAAAAAAAAAAAAAAAAAAAAAAAAGATTATAAGTTAAGCAGATGCTGCCTTCACAAGAACTGAGAGACAAAATGAATGATGAGCGAAATGCCCGGCAATCAATTTGCCTTGCAGTGAATGGATTTCTTGGTAACGTTAAGAATGAAAATTTAAAAAAAGTAGTTGACAAGTTGATTGAAAATGTCAGAAAATTGAGATGCAAAATTAGTTAAGCTCCATTACTTTCACTCTCACCTGAATTTTTTCAGACCAAATGTGGGCAATGTTAGTGAAGAGCATAGCAAAAAATGCAACCAGGACATGCACAGTAAATGAAAAAGAGGTAACCAAGGACACTGGGGATTGGAGCTATGATGGGTGACAATATCTGGATCCTGGCTCAGGATGATCACGCTGACCACAAAAGACAAATATATCAAATATATGCCCTGTACTTTTTTTTTTTTATACTTTTTAATTTGTGAATTTTTTTTACTTGTTGTTTATTTAGAGCAAAGATTAATATTGTATTCTGAGCAAACATTAATACTGTATTCTGTACAGAATTTAAACATTGTTAATAAATCTAATTTAATATTATTGCATATTTACTTTTTTCTGTTTCTTGGCAAATCACTGATGCTATGCAAAAACTAAGGACATATTCAGAATCAACATAATGAAATTCATAGAGAAACATTACGAAATGTAGATAAATAAAACCGTTTGGAAAATCTGTTAAATAGTGTTAAAGGATACAATGATAGTTGTTAAGATACATTAAATAGATCAATTACAACAGTTGTTATATGAAGTAATAGGTTGACACAAAGCATTTAAATTGTCTGTAAAAAACATCAATACAGAAAATTTCATCTGTTTATATTTGATCCCAATAAATAAATATATTTATTCATGGTAGCATTATGTTATGCAGCTTTGTTCATACATACAATGACCATAAGCTGGTATTCCTAACTTGGGGAGTAATCCTAATTTATATTTTTATTCCCCCCTTTCTTTTCTATTCTTCCCTCCATAATTTGTGTTGCTTCAACACAGCAGAATAATTATTACAACTGATTTATCAAACAGAATAAAAGTTAAATTATAACAAGACATTTAAAAGCTGTTAATTTTCGTAAAGTTCAATTATCAGTGGCCTATTAAATCATATGACAGCATGTTTAATTAGCACTGGCAAACATGCTGCTTTAAGAAACTGTACTAATTTTCCAATGGGAAAATTAGTACTGTATCAGTTGCCAAAAATCACTGTTTTCATCTAGGAATTTATGTGATATTAAACAGCAAAAAGAATAACAATTTATCTCTTAGCCCCAGGAGATTGTGGAACGTCAATCACCTGGGGATCTAAGAGGTCAACTGGCAATATGACACTGCTCTATGGCGCGCGCGCACACACACACACACACACACACACTGGTTGGCTTGGCTAAGTATGGCTTCATCACAAATTCACATGGCAAGTTCAAGAGCTTTCCCTCTGAAATTGCTTACACAAATAAATAAAAATAATTCAGATATTGTAGATTACTGGAATTTTATCTAAAAATACTTGTGAAGTTAAGTAAACCTAAAACTCTTAGGTTTGTGTGTGTGTGTGTGTGTGTGTGTGTGTGTGTATGCTATTTAATTTTATCTATCTAAAAATGGTTTTACATAATAAATAACAAAAATCAGATAAAACTGTAAAGACTATATAGAGACAAAGTTAACAAATGAACAACCTTCAATTCTTTTCATTCTCCTTCCCTGCAAGATTCACCTTCTTTGGTTTCGAAAAGAAGCTATAATTTCTTTCTACTATTATTTTATTTTTTTGTCTGATTTTTACTTTTGTTTTGTCTTTTCTGAAAATCGTTGCTTTTTTTTTTTTTTAATTTGGCTTGTTATGTCCTCCTCCTTTTTGTCCAAATTTTACTACTATAACAGTTGATAGTCCCTTATAGTTGTCAGTCCCTTATCCAAGTTAAAGTTTACCTTTCCCCTTCTTTGTATACTTGTTGAATGAGTTTTCTAACTGTCAAACAACGGATCATTGACCACAAGGCCTCTGCATGGATGCATGATAGAGATAATACAAAATTCAGTAGTTTCTTCCTCTCATTTTGTTTGCTTTCTCTCATTTTCAGAGAGTTTATCTAACTTTGTATGAAGTCTACCCCAGTCATATGGTCAATCAGTCATTCAGAGGAAAATGGTAAACAAATGCTTCTAAAAATCACCGCATTTAATAAATTCTATTAATCAAAAGACAGAAGCTATTTTGTTAAAAACATCTAAGGAAATCCTTTTAACCTCCAAACATTTGTCATATTCAAATAAATAACTGTTTCTTAATTATTCAGAACAAATTGTTCTATCCACCTGTCACAAATCATTCCTCCCAGGTTATGAGGTATACTTCAATACTTATTTTCTTCCAGATTTATAGTATCGTTAAGTTTGCAAAAATACTTTACACAATAGTTCTTTTTTAATTATTTATGTTAACTGCTTTTAGCTAAAAATTAAATTGTTGTTTGTAATTTGCTATTTAGTGCATATCTATAAAAAATTAACTTCATAAATTTTTATAATTTTTAATTCAAAATTTTGTCAAAGCTATCATTATATAAAACAATACTGTACTGTTAGAAAATCACTCATTTCTATATTAACAGCAATCATTTTCATGACTAATCCAGTTTTTATACATACCTTCTCAGGAGCAGATGTTACGGTTTCTCTTTGCTTCAGTTTTCGTGCTTTGTGAAGAGCTGTCTGCAAATCTTTTTCTGCCTGATCTTCTTCTACAGGTATGCCAGTAAGATCTTCATCGGGACCAATCACATCTTAAATATTAATCGTTATGGTCTCAGTATATGCATACAAAAATATATACACACACATACACAAAGTAATGGAAATTTTATACGTACATTCACTTGTAAATTAAATTACAACATCCGCCACATAGAATGATGGGCATCCCAAAGCTCCCACATTATGGGCCAGGAAGCCCATAACTGTGGTGGACCTACACCTTGTACATTTCTTTTAACTTTATCCTTTAATATTCATAAGGACAGGAAGCATGCAACACCCTCAAAATGTTTCCTGTACCATGTGCATATGGTTCTGCCTTGGTGGCATTGTGAGTTGTTCTGAAGGAAAATGAAATCACCACTGGAAAACATTGGGCACATTACTGTTGTAGCTGTTGCTCAGTTTTGCACCACAGCAACTAAAGTTGTAAGATAACATATTTATAAAAAAGTATTTTGTCAATATTTGCTACACACACACACACACACACAGTCCAGTCAAAACAATGACTACTTATCAAATAGTGGGTATCCTTCCGATGCTGCCACATGGTGAGGAATCGACTCTATAAGGCCTCTGAACATTGCAGGAGGTATGTTGTGCTATGTAGCCAGCATTGCATCCCACAGAACTGTGACAGCCGATGGTGGAGGATCTGAACACCAAAGATGTTCAATGGAATTCATATCCGAGTAACTCGGTGGCCAAAGTATCACTGAAGGAGTGCTAACTTGGACATCAAATTACTCAACAAATCACCCTTGAACAACACCAGCAAAGTGACAGGATATGTTATCCAACTGAAATAGACATAGCCATCTAGAAAGATAGTCACCATGATGAGGTGTACCCGATCAGCCACAACGGATAGATAGTTTTAATCATTCAGAGTATGGTCTAGAGATATGAGGGATTGAAGAGACTTTCAGGAAAAGATCCCCACGCCAAAACAACACTGCCACATGCTTGTTTCTGTTACATCAAGACATTGGTGCACTTTGTTGTACCCTCCATTTACCATTCCACATAGCATAGCAGGAAAAGTGATTCATCAGAAAATGCAACTTTTTCCATGCTTCGTTGATGGTCGTGGTGAATGTAGGCTATCTTGCCTTGCACAAATTGAAAGACAGAAAATGGTGGAATGGCTGACAATGGACTTTAACCAGGGGAATAGTAAAGTTGTTCCTAAGACCACAATCGAATGAACTCTTCTATGGGCCATCAGAGTAAGCATGGATTGGATGCCTTGACTTTTTTACTTGTTTACTCTGTACCTATCACCTTCCACATTATCGCTACCTTTTAAAAATAGTTTATGCTATTCAAACACACACACAAGCTATTGACATAGCATCTTTCCCATAAATTTGACATAACTCATAACATTCAGTTGGTGTTTTCTTTAGGTTTGCTAAAAATTTGAGATTGATTCATTATTTGATTATCTTGTCTATCGTTTTTCTGGCATAGTGCAAAAACACAAGGTAATAAAAACCTCTCACTGCAAAGCAAATGAGTGTGTTGGGATGTGACTTGGCAGACAACTAAAGAAAGGTTCAAGGTCAACTGCTGTGCCTTTGTTTTGCAGGCGGCACTTGGTGTTTAGCATGAGGTGTGCAATAGCCTCACCTCATACCATTTAAAAGAAACAAGAAAATTACTTTAATCAAGCCAGAAGAGAAAAACATAAGACTTTCTGGAAAAGTGAGGATAAACACCAAGAATTATCAGCCTGCTTGGTCTTTTAAGGATTGCTTTTACCAAAAGTATGCAATTCTGAAGTTCATTTTCTAAGTTTGTCAATTTGTCTTTCAAAATTTTGGATAATGAAGTGGAATTAAATATGAATCAGTGAAACTCGCTAGCCATCACTAAGTCTACTTTTCAATTTGGTAACTCTGAAAAGTACTCATATTACTTTTCTCAAAACTTCTACTAACCTCGTCTTTAAACAGAGTTGTCAAAGTTTGCCAATTCTGCCAATCTACACATTTAACCAAAGAAAACTAAAATGTACATGTGTTTCAAAATCTTTTTATTTCAGTGGAATGCATCAATCGAAATTGTTTAAATTGATTTTTCTTTTAGCAAATCTTTCTAGATAGTGGTCAATTTACACCATACAAATATCTATCCACTTTCATAAAAAGGCATGCAAATAGGATGACAAGGACAGCCTATTATCACCAAGTGCTTGCCTCTTTTAATACTCTTTCAACTCCAGTTTTTAGACTTATCATGATAGGCACATTATCACATGAAATGCTAGACTAACCTGTTAGTGGGTCATGAAATCAATTCCATATACTTTCAGGTCATCTAGGACAGTGTTTTTCAAACCCATTAGTGGGTTGCAACCAGCATTGTACACATGTGTATATACATATATACAGTAAACCCTCACTAATCCAGTTACATTTAATCCAGATGTCTGATGATGGAAACATGAAAAATTCTATTCACAGTTCTATTCATTTTGAAAGACACGCAGGATTTAGAAAGGCAGATGAGTCATTCTGACTGTGATGATTGACTGTGCAGAGAGAGAGAGAGAGAGACAGACGGAACATACACTACATGGTTTTGCGTTGTTGTTTATTTGGTTTTTAGGAGCATTAACAACTAAGGCCATATTGCTCCGGGGATATGCGGTGGTCATTCCCTGACTTTCCCACATCCTCCGTATTTGGTGGTCACAGGCTTGAACCCCAGTCTAATCAAGAAGCGTGTGCTACGCACTGCTGCTCCTGCCCACCTGGCTATGGAGGCGCCCCCAGGATCCTGTGCAAAACTTATACAGGGTGTTTTTGTAATAGTGATTTCTTTTTAATTTTTTTATTTTTTCAAATTTTACACTAACTAAGAAATAATTACATTTAAAAATAATTAATTTAATTTATAAACTATTAAGGCAAAAAGTATATAAATTATTAAGTCTATGTTTCCATTATTATTAAAGATATTTATATCATATAAATTATATGCATAAAAATTTTTTTTGTCTTTATAAATATTAATTTCTTAAAAATTATCAGTATACCTATGTAGCATAAGAACGGTTGCTTGTGGTAAGGAATAAAAAAACTATTTTAAAAAATTACACATTTTAGTATTTATAATATCACTTTAGTAAATGATACGATACAATAATAATGACTTGTTATTCTTTATAATGATTTTAATATTTTACAAAACACAGGGCTGCTGTGACCCTATGTGCTGCCAGTAAGTGAAATAAAGTTTGCTGCCCGAAAATATTTGGATTAAAAAATGAAATAAGGCGTAAATAATTATTATTAATTTACTGAAAAAGAAAAGAATCACAACATATCTCCCACATAATATAATGAAACAACAAACAAAAATAACAAAACCACTCTGAAATTCTGGAAATAAATTTTTGCGTGCTGTTCAGTATCGGTATTGACCCTGAGTTGAATGGATATATTGCTTATATCGCTTCATTTGCGTACTTCTTTATATATATGTGTGTGTACATAATTTAACATATTTTATATAATTATGGGTTCTAAAGAATTTAAAAGTGGAATAAAAGAAAACACATTACTTTTTACTATCACTAACAAGCTCAAAGTGATAGAACAACTTGAAAATGGTGATTCTGGAAAAAAAATTGCTGGAAGCATTTGGTATTGGCCAATAGACTGTGTCAGATATTAAAAAACAAAAAGCATCTATAAAGGCACTTGCTTTAAAATTCAATGTGGGGAGTGATAAAAGCAGTGTATCAAATAGACACTAAAAGCCAAAAGAAGTGTTGCTGGAAGATGTATTTAAGTGGTATTCACAGCAATGTTTGTTTGTTTGTTATTTGGTTTTTAGGAGCATTAGCAACTAAAGCCATATTGCTCCGGGATATACAGTGGTCATTCCCTGACCTTTCCGCATCCTCAGTATTTGGTGGTGACGGGCTCAAACCCCGGTCTAATTAAGAAGCGTGTGCTATGCACTGCTGCTCCTTCCCACCTGGCTAAAGAGGCACCTTCACAGCAATGATTAAGTGGTGTTGGCATGCATGGTGTTGAGTTAAAGGAGCAGTAGAAAAGTTTGCAAAGCACTTGAAGTTACACAATTTTACTTGCAGTTCAGGATGGCTGTAGCAATTTAGAGGTTTCAGGACTGGTTGAGAATGTAGACATGTTTGCTATCGCTCTTGAATTAGCAATAGTGTATTTGGTTTATTGGATGTAGTCTGTCCGCTAATGATTTTTGGGGGAATTAACAGTGTTTTTCTTTTTTGCTAAGTGTTTCATTTGGTGCTAACACTGTTTAATAACTTCAACAAAGGCTAATTTTGCATTCTTCTTTGACTAACCTGTGGATTGGCTGCCATTCTGGATCAGTATATTGCCACTGAGTGTGCTGAGTTATTGCTAGAAGTATCTTGGTAATTAATGTTTGTGCCAGGTTGGATATAGCTGGTTGTAGAAGTGAATACTGCTGTTTACATTTTGATTAAAAGGATAAACTATGGATCAGTATGTGTGATAAGTTGATTTACAGAGGTCAAGTCACAGTTGGGTTGGTTTTTTTCTGTTTCTAGAATGAGTTATTCAGTGTTGTGGTCACTTATATTACCTATTATAGTTAATGGAAGGCAGAACTCATAGTAAGAAGGCTGGTAAAGGAGGGGGTAATGGAAGAGGAGATTGGAGCTTCCCACCCTTCTAGAGTTCCCAGGTTGTACAATACTGATTCTGTAATGAAGGCTTCTGAGAAACTGTATGAAGGTAAAAAATATTAAAGCAGGTAGTGTTGTAAGTATTGGAGGTAGTGATGCAATGAGTACTGTTAATGTAAATACTAATCCTGGGACTTCTGTCAATGTTGATTCTCATATTCGGGTAGGTGATGTGGAAAACGTAGTTATTGTTGGCTGCACAATTGAACAGGGGGTGCAATTTGAAGAAGATGATGTCGTAACAAATTTGACAAATGTTTTGTCAAATATCAAGATAACCGATTTTCCTGATATTCAGCCTGAGGATATGGTTTCTGATATAGATACTTTTTATTTGGAATCAGAGAATAGTATAGGCACAAATGTGTGAGAGTGAGATAATTGTTGCTAGCATACAGTAGCAAAGGCAGAGATACCCTGACATGTCTACTATTTTTGAGCTTTTAACAAAACTGAAGAAAAAAAGTCTGACTACATGACTAGTGAAAATAATAAAATAACTAAGCTGCAACTAATTTCTTACTTGATGTATGGACTGACATGGAGACTACATCTACAGCATTAGTCAGTGACAATGATGTTTGTTAGTTTGCTATTTGGTTTTTGGGAGCATTAGCAGCTAAGGCCATATTGCTCCGGGGGGATATGCGGTGGTCATTCCCTGACCTTTGCGCATTCTCTGTATTTGGTGGGCACGGGCTTGAACCTCGGTATAATCAAGAAGTGTGTGCTATGCACTGCTGCACAAATTGGAGCAGTGTGGCATTGGTGGCAAACTGCTGCTATGGATAAAGGGATGGTTGAGTGGAAGAAGACAGAGAGTAGTTAATCAATGGATACTGCTCTTCGTGGAGTCCCTCAGTGTTGGGCCCATTGTTGTTTTCTGTATTCATCAATGATATTGATGATGGTATATCAGGCTTAATGTCTAAGTTTGCAGACGATACGAAGGTCGGCAACTGAAGTTTAATACTGACAAATGCAAAGTACTGTATATGGGAAGCAGTAACCCCAGAGTAATGTATCAACTGTGTGTGTGTCTGTTAATACACTGTCAGTGGTAGAGAATGAAAAGGACCTGGGGCTACTTGTGCAGGCAGATGTGAAGTTTTCTGAGCAGTGCAGACAGTCTGCAAGAGTAGCTCATGGTATCTTGTCAACGATATACAGGAATTTTTCTAGCATGGATAAGGAGGTGATTATCCCATTGTATAAGGCAATGGCCTGACCATTGCCTTATACAAGGGGATAATCACTTGAGTACTACAGGTCTGGAGGCCTCATTTTAAGAAGCATGTAGAACTGTTGGAACGAGTACAGAGAAGGGCAACAAGATTAGTGAATGGAACAATGGGTTGCTCTTACGAAGAAAGGCTTAAGTTTTGCAAATTACAGCGTCTGGAGTCTAGGCACCTGCAAAGTGATCTGATTGAGGTGTATAAAGCTTTGAATGGTTTGAGCATGCTCAATGCTGATGGGAATCTTCCTCTTGCTCAGAATAATTGCCTGAGAGGGCATAAATTCCAATTGAGGCAAGACAGTTGTAGGATAGGTGTGTGGAAATTTGACTTTAGCATGGGTGGTTAAAAAAAAAAAAAAAAAAAAAACCTGTAATTCTTGTTACACATTTTGTCTCTCGTGGAACAACTATGAATAAGGAAGCATATCCTGAGGTACTCAAAGTCAAACTTAGGCATGCCCTTCGTGAGAAACATCAAGAACTTTCTGGTGTGGTTTCTCCATCAAGACAATGCCAGGTCCCATACAACTAATACTGTGCAGCCAGTGATCACTGCCATAGATGCCGAGGTTCTGCCACCCACCCCCACCCATTAACCGAACTTAGCCCCTTGTGATTTCTTCCTGTTTCCACATCTAAAGAAAGCTCTGAAAGGCAAGTGTTTTTCATCCGACAACTATGCTCTGCGAGCATATCGCAGAGCCACAATGGAAGCACTACACAGTCTTTCAAAAAGCATTTAAGCATGAGTAGGATGGTGTAAAAGTATGTAACGTTCAAGGGAGAATATTTCAAGATGGAGAAATCCATAGAAGATTTAGACAATGACAATTAAAATAAGTTCTTGCACCAATCCATGAATTAAATCATCACCCCTTGTAAATTTATGTTTATTTAAAGTGTTATGCAATTAAAATGTAATTGCAATAACTGCCCAGAAATTGTTTAATTCTACCAAACCCATTAAAAAAAAAAAAAAAAAAACCCAGAAATTATTATTTTGGGTTTCATCAACCCATTTCCCCCCCACACACACAACACCTAAGAGGGCATGTATGAATATACTGTGTAGGGATTGCAAATTTACATACCATCATCCTCGGGCTCTTTATCTATATCCATATTTTCTCCATCCTCTTCTGTTGAAGTTTTGGAATTTCCATAAATAAACTCATCCTCCGTTTCAATGGACTCAGCAGCTGTCTGTCTTTCCCTCTTTTGATTTCTGTAAAAATAACTGGTTTAAATATAAGTTCTATGCACATAGTTGCTCATTAAGCAAAAAATAAAATAGAAACACACTACTGACATACATGGTGTGGGGAAAAAAAAAAAAAAAAAAAAACATTTTTTTAAATCATTTATTATTTTAAATACAACAATTTCAATGTTTATCCCCTTCAAAGTACTCTCTAGCCATGCCTACGCAGTGTTCCATTAGCAATTTTCATCATCTAAAACAGTAGCAGAAGTCCTTGGAAGTCAATGTCTTTAATTGCTGCACTGTGTTCTTCTGAATGTTTGTTAAGTCCTGAATTCCTTAGAGGTGGATTTTAATTTTCAGGAACCAAAGACATACAAGGTGCTCCAATGTTGTGATCATGTTTTTCATTAAAAACTGTTTCACTGCGACAGTGGAATGACACAGTGCACTGCCATGATGCAAAAATCATTTGTCTGGCCATAAATTGGGCTGTCTTTTTAATATTTTTACAAAGTCTTCCTAAAATCTCAATGTAGAGTGTCTGATTAACAGTCTGATTTGGTGGGACAAATTCATGATGAACAACGCCAGGATAATCAAAGAAAAGTACAAGCATGGACTTGATCTTCGATTGAGACGTTCTTGTTTTCTTTAAACAGGAAGAAGAGGGAGTTTGCCACTGCATGTTTTAATGCTTGGTTTGTAGATCATACTGAAATACCCATGATTAATCTCCTGTTATCACTGAAACCAAAAGATTGGAAGTTTCATGAATTTTTTCCAAATTTGCACTGCAAACTTCGAAACTCTTCTACTTATGATGGTCTGTCAGGACACGTGGAACCATTGACATACACATCATTTTCATGCCCAACTGCTCTGTTTCTTACTGTTCCTTCATCAATATGTAACTGTTCTGCAATTAGTCAAATGCTCATCCAATGGTTTTGGCACACAATCTCTCAAATTTTTTCAACATTCTTGTCTATTCTGAAGTTGGCAGTCTTGCTGTCCCTCTCTGGGGGAAGAGCTTGTGGACGTCATTGAGTGGAAGTGTGCTAAATCGGTCCACTTGATTGTAAATGGCAGCAATCTGAAAGTAGGGGATTGCCTTTGTCTCAAGGCAGCACTTGATGTATACAGCATAAAACAGGACTAAAGTTGCAGATCGATCTTTGAAGATTTTCTGCTAAATTATTGAATATAAAATGGATCTGCATCACTTCCTAGATGACTCGAGGTAAGTTTAGTGTGGTAAGTACAGTTATTTATAGAGGTTTTATTAAGATCTGGGCTTTCCCAGCTTTTAAGGGGATAGCAATAATTCAATTATTTTTGGGGAGCATTGCTGCTTTTTCAGGGTTACTGGTTTAATTTTAGGTGCTCATTGCCATACCCATGTCATTTTAAGGGCTGACTTTAGCATAAAAACTAAACTAGCTTGTAATAGTGTAAGGAGTATAATTTCGATTCTTACTTTTTCATTTTTGATAGCTAGCGTTAAAGGTAGAGCTATCAGTGGGAATGACTGCCCCACCCCCCCAACTTTACACATAAACGTAAATGATATTAAAGACATAACTACCACTATTCAGGTAGCTGGATCTTCCCTGGACAAAACAACACAAGTCAGACTGAAATTAGAGGTTTTAATGTAAAGAAAAACAGGCAGGATTAAGTCACTGTCAGGAAGGACATAGTTGGCCATTGGTCAGTCCCAGAGCGGTAACTTACAGATTTACATTTGGAGAACCAGATCTTGAAGACTTAAGTTGAAATCAAAGAAAATGACATGGAGACTCAAAGATAACAAAATCAAACTTATGCCCAGATTCTGAAGGCTACCCAGACCACTACTAAATCCACAGTAAGGGAGCAAATTGACAAATAACAAAAGGAAGTCAATATACTAATAATAAGACCCAAAGAGGTTTAAAACTTAAATTCCAGTGAAACTGTAAAACAAAAGTTTTAACCCAAAAATTAGAGGAGCAAAAAGTCAAAATACAAAGAATAGGTAAAATCATGCATATGTAAAAACAGGAATAGTAATATGAGTTGCAAATAAGAAGGAAGCTGAAAAAATAGACAAAATCCTAGGGTTACAAAATTAAGACTAAAAATAGATAAACCCAAAATAGATAAATAATAGATAAACTCCAAAAGCAAAAGGACCAAGTATTATAATTTTTGACTTGGAAATGGACAAAACAAAGAAGAAACTTCTAGCAGAAGTCAATGCAAAAAATTTCCCGAGTTACATGACCTCTTGAAGAATTAGAAAGTGAATTTGTAATAAAATACAGCACAAAGTCAAGATTCAGCCAATCAAAAAACTGGATTATGGAACTTTTGCCCAGGACCTAGCAAATTATATCCAAGTAACAAAGAATCTATATTGGATGGGGGCAGCCATAAGTACAGGGATCCCGTCCCCAAATACCTAAAAGCTACAAGTGTCTGAGGTTCAGGCATACTTCACACCCAAAAAAGAACAAACGTGATCACTGTGTTGTAAAGGGAGGACTACAAAGAATGTAGGAAAATGCACGAGGCAAAGTGTCCCAACTGCAAAACTACTCGGCTCTCCTACAACTACTCTGTTAGATCCAAAATGTCCTATTTGCATTAAAGCTGTTTCACTGCCTAGTATATATTTGAATTATGAAGTATGCCCATAATTTATCTTCTGCTAAAACAGAAGGTAGATTATGGGCACACTTCATCATCCAACTATATACCAGGCAGTGAAATTCCTACAGCTCAAAATCCTGGATGCCACAATGGTACAGTCACTACTTTTAAAGGTCTACATCAAACAGGCCAGACAGAGCGGGTGCTTGAAGCGGGTGGGACCTGGAGGGATTCATAGCCACAGCACAAATTACAATCTTAAACCAGTTGCAAAATCTTGCAACATACAGCAGTACATTGCGTGAGAGTGCAATCGATGTAACCTTAGCTACAACTGCCATTGCATACAAAATAATAAACTGGAGAGTGCAGGATGCCTCGACTATGTCCAGCCACTGTGCAATAATTTTCCAACTGGTACATCAGATGGATCAAACCCCCACCCCCAGTATAAGATATAACTAATATATAAACAGTACAGTCGGTCCTCGTATAACACGTGTTTGCATCACACGAATTCGATCATACACGATTTATAAATAGGGGAACGTTATCTTATATAACACGAACCGAATTCGCTTATACACGATTCGCCTTTGTGTTTACAAGAAATGGCAGTCGAACGCGGAATCACCCCAACTGAACGCAACACGATAGGAATGAAGAAGATTCTGAAAATGTATTTATGTGTTTTATATCAGTAAAGGGGAAACACCTTTCACCATAATAACGTAAAAACCAACACAATTCCAGTTATCGATATAATAGCAAATGCAATTAGATGGAGTTTACTACCAGTTTATAACAGATTTCACTAGCAGAAACGCAACTGTAAATTGTTTTTATTGTTTTATGGTAGTGTGCTTGAGCAAAATGTGAGGTGTTAATAGTGTATCTCGGCCTTTACGGTATTGTTTATTCAGTTGCTACACGCGCGCGCAGCTTTATTTATGTGTATCAAGCGTGCCTCCTCGTTTTGTAATTGTGCTTTATTCCCTAAAAATGAGTAAAATACTTAAAAGGTGTGAAAAGGAAGCGTTCTCTAAGACACTGCAGATTCAGAGGAAAAAAAAAAAAAAAAAAAAAAGCAATATCGATAAACAGAGGCGGACTGGATCAAAAATTCTTAACCGGGAAAATTTATAGTGGCCTCATACTACGGTTTATGGCCAAACTCACACCGGCCTACGGCCCACCGTGGTTTCCCCCGTAAGGCTTCTGTCCGCCTCTGTCGATAGAGAAAAAATATGAAATTGTGAAACGCTTTGAGTGAAATGAAAGGCCATGTGATATTGCACGTGCTATAGACCTAAATCAGGCAACGCCGAGAATTACAAAGAATGCAGAGAAAATAAAAACAACTCAGTGTAATTAAAATCCATTAGATTAAGACACAAGAATTGGAAGAGATGGAACGGCTGTCATCTGTTTGGATAGAAAATCAAACAAAAAGCAAGTTTGCTTACGATAGAAGCAAAAGCATTAGCAATATTTTATTATGACTTACGTATTATAAAATACGTAAGTATTTTATTACGACTATTTTATTTAATATAATAATTTTTTTACGAATAAAATACGTATTTTATTCGTAAAAAATACTTTTTTAGTATTAAAAATACTAAAAATACTTTATTATAATATAATATTTTTATTACGTATTTTAATCGTTATAAAATACGTAAGTATTTTATAACGATTAAAATTACCCGATTATTTATTGTTTGGTAATGTTTTGGTTCCAAATGTGTGTTCAATCTTGGGTGGTCGGCACCTAACCCTACTCTTCCCATTGGGCCTGTTGTTTATATTGCACGATTTTGCATTGCACAAGGATTTCTAGGAACGCAACTATCGTGCTATACGAGGACAGACTGTATAACTAGTTATAACTAATATATAAGTAATATATAACCAGTATAGTATAAGACAGGGGTAGCGAACCTCTGACACGCATACAAATTTTTTGGGCACGAGGAATTCAGAGCGTCCCAAAAAAAAAAAAAAAAATAAATAAATAAATAAAATTTCAAACTTCAACATCACTCCAGGAATCCATCTTGAGTCATGACCTGCAGAAGCCCATTCTCTCTGTCAGACATTTAGTGACATCACACCATTCAAAAAATAGCTGTATTCATGAAGTGATTTGTTTAAAGTTGGAGTGGTGAGACATACTGATGAAACTGTGAAAAATTTCTGTGATAAAATGTTTTGAATATCGCCTTCAGAGCGGCAAGCAAAAAATTCCAAGGATCCCGCAAGAGTAGTTTTTTAAAAGATTTAGCCAATTTTGGCATGCACCGTTAAAAAGGTTCGCCACCCCTGGTATAAGATATAAGTCGCTACAATGAATAAAAGGATAGTTGAGTGGGGATCAATTGACACTGCTCTTCGTGGACTAATGTTATTAGTGGAGTTCCCCAGATTTTGGTGTTGAGCCCATTGCTGTTTTGTATATTTATCAATGATATTGATGAAGATATATCAAGCTTAATGTTGAAGTTTGCTGATGATACTAAGGTTGGTAGGGTTGTTAATGACAGTATGCTACTGCAACAGGATCTATAAATGTTGAGCAGATGGGCCAAGAAGTGGCAACTGAAGTCTGACAACTGAACACTGAGAAATGCAAAGTACGGCATATGGGTAGCAGTAACCCCAGAGTAATATATCAACTGTGTGGTACTACACTCAGGGTAGTGGAGAATGAAAAAGACCTGGGGGTAATTGTGCAGTCAGAAATTAAGTTTTCTGAGCAGGTCATGGGGTATTGTCAAGGATATACAGGAATTTTGCTAGCAGGGATAAGGAGGTGATTATCCTCTTGTATAAGGGAATGGTCAGGCCACCCCTTGAGTACTGTACTCAAGGGGTGTACAGGTCTGGAGATCCCATTTTAGGAAGGATGTAGAGTTGCTGGAGACTGGTGAGGGAAACAAATCGGGTGCTCTTATGAAGAAAGGCTAAGTTCTGCAATTTGCTGGAGACTAGACACCTGCAAGGTGATCTGATTGAGATGTATAAGCCCTTGAATGGATCGAGCAGGCCCAATGCTCCAAACATTGGGCCTGCTGTCAAAAAGACTATTGTCAAATAGATGTGCGGAAATTTGCTTTTAGCCAGTGGGTAGTTGACCGCAGGAACAAACTTCCATCTGTCGTTGTCGAAGTGCATAGCTTAAATAAATTCAAGGAAAAAGTGGACAAACTTTTGGAAAGAATGGATGGGAAGTGTTTTTTTTTTTTTTTTTTTTTTTTTTTGTTGATACTGTATAAAGCTTGCTTTCTTGCATCATATGCCTCTGCTAATGCTAATTTGCAAGGCTATCTTTCTCCCAGTAATAACCCATGGGGGCTGCAGATGATTTCCCAGGATGCTGTCAGCTAACAACCAAGCTAAACTGAGTTCTATTCAGTGGGACATACTGTTAACATCACTATGGTGTGCCCCCACATTCAGTGCCCCTGCTCTGCAAGTCTCGGCTGGTGCACTACCACTAGACCTGGAACAATAAAAAGACGACTGAATTACAGAATCAAAAGACAGATAGTAGTAGTAGTGGTGGCATGTGATACAAGAAAGCAAGTGTATGAGCTTATGAAGCATCAGCCAAAAAAATCACACCATTCCTTCCAAATGCCTGTCCAGTTCCTCCTTAAATTTATTTAACCCACAACAACAGATGGAAGTTTGCTCCAGCAATTAACCACCCGCTGGCTAAAGGCAAATTCCCGCACATCTATTCTACATCTGTCTTTTCTTAATTTGAATTTATGTCCCCTTAGGTTCGTAATCTGAGTAAGTGGAAGAATCCCATCAGAATTCAGCGTGCTCAATCCATTCAAGGCTTATACACCTCAATCAGATCACCGTGCAGGTGCCTAGTCTTCAGCCACTGCAATTTGCAGAATTTAAGCCTCTCTTGGTAAGAGGATCCTTTCATTCCCCTCACCAATCTTATCCCTAGGATATTAGTAGATCCCTACTAATATCCTAGGGATAAACTTAGACCTCACAGCTGATACCAAACAGGAAAGGAAGTGTATACTGACCTATCTATACCAGCAACGGAAGATAGGTGGATCTAACAAAGAAAGGGGAAGTCACTATGAGATTCCTCCCATGGGCTACTCCAGTCTCCTCTAAATCACCATCTTGTTTTGCATCAGGCTTGTTTACTACATTTTTGCTGACAGGGTATGGCTCTCTAAATGGAAAATTATATCAATTGGGCTTCATGCGGGACCCAAAATGTACCTGTGTCGCTGATGAGGATCAGACCCATGTCTTATATGACTGCCCCAATTATTACAACCACAGATGCATACTAATAAGCAAAACAGGACCCATAAACTATGAAGATGAGCAAACGGGATCTATCCAGTTATATTAGGGGAGGCAGCAAAGGAAGTAAGTAAACACTTAGCCACAATTATGAGAGCATCTGTGGATTCAGGGGAGGTCCCCCATGGACTGGAGAAGTGCAAATGTATCCCTAATTCACAAGGGGGATCAAAAGGGTGACACGAGTAATTACAGACCTGTTAATTTAACTTCTGTTCTCAGGAAAGTAATGGAGTCACCGGTTAAAGAAGCAAGGCAGGATCATCTAGACAAGACTGCAGTTATAGTTCAGACACAGCATGGATTTGTTAAGGGGAAAATCTTGGCTAACAAATCTGAGTGGATACTATGATATGGTCACAAAACAATTGGATGCAAAAAATAATTTTGATATCATATACCAGGATTTCAGGAAAGCTTTTGATACCGTTGCACACACAAGACCACTGTACAAATTGGAGCAGTATGGCATTAAGAGAAAGTTGCTGCCATGGATAAAAGATCAGTTGAGTGGGAGAAGTGCTAATTAATGGAAACTGCTCGTCATGAACTAATGTTATTAGTGGAGTCTCCCAGGGTTCGGTGTTTGGACCATTGTTGTTTTCTATATTTATTAATGATATTGATGAAGGTATAATGGGCTTAAAGCCCAGTTTGCAGATGATGGTATGCAGCTGCAACAGAACCTAGAAAAGTTGGGCACATGAGAAGAGAGGTGGCAACTGAAGTTTAACATTGACAAATGCAAATTACTGCATATGGATAGCAGTAACCCCAGAGAAATGTACCAACTGTGTGGTACTACACTCAGGGAATTGGAGAATGAAAAAGACCTGGGAGTAATTGTGCAGTCAGATATGAAGTTTTCTGAGCAGTGCAGACAGGTGCCAGAGCAGCTCATGGGGTCTTGTCAATGATATACAGGAACCTTTGCTAGCAGGAATAGGGAGGTGATTATCCCTTTGTATAAGGCAATGGTCAAGTCATAACTTGAGTACTGCATACAGGTCTGGAGGCCTCATTTTAGGAAGGAGGTAAAACTGCTGAAAACAGTACAGAGAAGGGCAACGAGATGAGTGAGGGGAAGAAAGGGTTGCTCATACCAAGAAAGGATTAAGTTCTGCAAATTGCAGCATCTGGAGACTAGGCACCTGCAAGGTGATCTGACTGAGTTGTTTAAGGCTTTGAATGCTGATGGGATTCTTCCTCTTTCTCAGATTATGCACTTGAGGGGGGCATATATTCAAACTGAGGAAAGGCAGTTGCAGAATATGTGTGGAAATTTGTCTCTAGCCAGCGAGTAGTTGATTGCGGGAACAAATTTCCATCTGTCATTGTGGAAGTTGATAGCTTAACCCCTTCATGGATTATCCCAAGATATCTCGTTTTTAGTTTTAAATGTTATTTGGAACTACACAAAATATCTTGGGATACAATAATACCCGAAGCAAACAATAATACCTCCAAATTTAGGACTGAAACGTATTTTCTCAGGTATTTATCTGGCTAATTTTGCATTAGGCACTTAAATCCAGAGTTTTCTCAGGATTTTCTTACACCTGGCAGCAAACAACCGGCTTTCGTTTTACTTATATCGTACAGCAATGTCAGAACGGTAGCACGCGTTCCTGTGCCGCCAGTAAGCAAAATATAATTTGCCGTCCTAAATGAAGTATACTGAACCCACGAAAATAATTCACAAAAACAATATCGAAAAGTATTTTGCCACCCTCTTGAACTGCTGCCCGTAAGCGACGCTTACCTCGCCTGTCCACTTGTGGCGGCCATGTGTCCGAATGTAGTTAGTTCGCAACATCAGAACAAAGGGACACTGCCCCCAGACCTTGCAGCATAGACCCACTATATAATGACAAAAGGTAGTGTGAGGACTATCAAACATCACGGAAGGGATAAAACCCCATAATGACAGCCAGTAGACTTGATTATGACCCCAAGATAATGACCAGAAAATAGGACCCAGACCACATGCAGTCTGGAAGGATGACATCCCAGATTTAATCCCCTATTAGTGTCCCACCTAGATGAGACTCAACAGCCAGCTTTTTAGGGCCTGCAAACTGATGGAGACGACATACGGTGGCACTCTCCCACCGGAACAGCCTATTGGCGACCCAAATCTGCACTCTCTTGAGCGGATCTTTCTTTCCAAACTCCTGGGGAAGAGAGGCTTGCCTCTCCTTGCCTCCCCAATTTTCTCACTCTGGTGGGGCACAGGCATGCCTCACTACCTGCAGGGGCTATCTACTCTGTCGGCCCCTTATTTCCAACTTCTTCCCCCCCAGTCTTCATCCTTCCCCCAAACTTTTGTCTTGCACAGCGTTTAGCCCTACATTTCAAAATCAAAAGAGAACATCAAAATTCTTGCCTGAACCTATTTGGTTTTTAAAACTCACTTTCACGGCACAGCCCCACGTCGCGTACTATTAATACTAACTTGCTAAGTAATCACTAATATCAACCTCGATTTATTTATTTATTATAATTATTATTTTATTTTATTTTATTTATTTATTTATTTTTTTTTGGTCCTAGCCACTGAAATCCCAGGAAAGTAAGTGGCAAGACCAGCCAGAGTACAAATATTGGTAACAACCGGCCGGCCTCCCTGTGGCGAGTATTGGTAACGTCGGGTCTCACTAGGGGCCCGGCCGCTAACAGGCCGGATGAACAATGGGCACAACAAACTACACAGTACATATCCCACACACTTTTAAATCTCTGGCTTGTCCGATACAGAGAACATACGCGGAGATGGGAGAAATCCCAGGTGCCACCAGACCCCGAACATATCTAATACCTAATAACTGCTTGTGCGTTCCACTTGATTTTTTAAATTTATTTATATAATGAGTAATGAAGACTTTTTCTGTGCCTTTCTTTTAGCTCAAGCGCTAATTTATTTAAAAAATCTATATAATTTGCACACTTTTTTTGGCGTACATGAGATAACTTGGTATAGCCCAAATGGGTTAATTACTCCATTGTATTTTCTATGAAAAAATTAATAAATAACACAAAAACTACATAGTAAGTATTTGCATGATGCACACTTTTAATCTGTAAAATAAAAAAAAAAAAAATGGGAAGTGTTTTTTTTTATTTTTTATTGGCTAATGCTGTATAAGCTTGCTTTCTTGGATCATATGCCACTACTAATGTTAATGGTCATTTCAGTAATCCAAATTTTATTCGCCCTAAAAAAAAAAAAAAAAAAAAAAATATTCAATAGAAGCATCAGTTCCTGGTACATACTCTGTTATTCCATTCTGATTTCCACAGTATTTAAATACACTAAAAATATCTAAATGCCAAAACAGAAGAATAAACACTATGCAAACTATGCTATTCAGCAACATGACTAGATAACTAAACAACAGATAACTAAATTACTCATTAAAATAGGATACAATTTTACTATGAGTAACAATATTGCCGAGAGGTAATAATATGAACTTGATTCCAAACTCTTGAAACCACATCCAACCCACAAAAATCCAAGAGACATGACCCTCTTGCGAGTAACCTATGCGTTTCTACTGGCACCCAACTTAACACAGGACTGAAATATATATATATATAGCTGCTCAGTTTTCTGCTATTGAATAAAATATAATTGAGAACTATCACAGTAGCAAACATTAGCATTTCTAATTAAACCACAATTGTTAAATAATAAAATAACAGCAGAAATTTAAAATTTGTTTCTTATGAGTACTTCTTCATAAAATAAGGGCCATTCAGAAAGCTTGTTTACAAACATTGTAAATATTAAAGGATTCCATAATGAAATATTTTTACATTAAAAAATATCCTGTAATATCATACATATATATATATAATTAAATTAAAATGCCACTACTAATGTTAATGGTCATTTCAGTAATCCAAATTTTATTCGCCCTAAAAAAAAAAAAAAAAAAAAATTCAATAGAAGCATCAGTTCCTGGTACATAGTTTTTCTTCTTACTATCTGCATGTTTCTCAATGCGTTAATTTAATTTAATTAATTATTTTTACCGTATCCATCACATAGGGGGCACCACATATTATTTTGACGACTATTACATTATGTCCTAGATACGGTCAATATGTAGTATGTATTATATATTTAATCTTATTTTAATCATTAAATTACGTTCTCTGTCGGGTCAACGATGATTAATATATGCTTACATTTATATTTTACTTATATTTCTTACCTTTGATTCTAATATTGCTAAATTTTATTATCATCTTTCGTTTTATATTCGATTTACTTTAGCCCTATACTGGTTTATATTTGGTTTAGATTTAAATTACTTAGCATATATTGATCATCACAGAAACAGAGAACCTCTTGTCGTTTTTTGCCTTCATTCTGGGTGGTTGGCCCCAGTTGACGTCATCTAGATTGTCGGTAAAAAGCGATAATTTTTTTTTTTTTTTTTTTGCGTTATCTTAGGTCCCTGATGGTATTATTGTTGGATTTATTTGCTTATTCTTTCTATTATCTGTAATATTATATATATATATTACTGTATAATTAAATATACAGTATTAAGAAATAAACAGACATAAAGCTATTTTATCTTGCAGCAAAGAATCTGTATAATTTCCAAGAATTGCATTAATACCAATAAAATTTCCAATCCAATTCTTTCAAAATCTCAACTTCAAATATTAATTTAAGGAACTGATGTGTTCTATAATTAAATGAAAACAATAAAAACAGTAACTCGCAGGTATTAGTAGTTTTCTCATAACAAAAAGTTATCATCAAACCTGGAACCATGGTCCAACTGGTCCTCTTCACCAGGTATGGGGATTATATCCTCAGCCTTCAGTATCTCACGTTTCCTTGATTTGCGTAGTTTCTTCTTGGGTTTTTTAAACTGCACCTGAGGATTCATGAAGTACCTATAGTTGTAGCAAAGCAAAAAAGTAAAAAGGAAACACCAAATAGTTTCCAATACTTAAATATACAGCAATTTAATTTGCCACACAACTGTTTCAGAAATAATAATATTCAGGCCTTGTATCTTAAATTACTTTAAGCATTTATATCAAATTATAAATGAGCAAGTTTTAATTTTATTTAAATCACTTTTTTTCTGAAATTTGCAAAAAAATTTTCCTAACTCATTTTTAATATATGGAAAAGGCAAAAGCCACATCACTGAATGTTATGCTATTATCCTGGATCCCTCAAATAATCACTGTGATCTCACATCTTTTTGCATCTAAAGTGGACTAAAGTGCATCTAAAGTTTATTAAGTGGACATTAATAAACATTACTTATAGTTATGTAATGTCTATCTGAACATCCAAAATGCTTTTAATTATATACGAACAAATCTCATTGCAGCAAAATTGAAGGGACAAAAATCTGCAACTTTGATATATGGAGGTCTTTTACAGAGATGTTTTTTTTTTTTTTTTTTTGTCTTTTTTTTCCAAAATTTCACTCATCCAAACCGACACATTCAAGTATTGCATTTAATTAAACGTGGCATTCTACTGCTATTTATTCTTCCACTTTATCTGATGCCTCATTGATTCATTTTCTTGATGGTTTATATAAAAATTAAATAAAATACCTTTTGCAGAAAGTCACAATTATTGAATCATTAAGGTTAGAATTTCCACCTGTAGACAAGTGCAGTTTCAAAATTCCACTTTTCAAACTAACAAGTAACAAGTCAGAAATTGTATGACAATAACTCATGACAAAATGAAATGAAATTGAAATCAATATATTTCTTCCCAAATTTGCAAGCATTTACAAAGTACACACACATAATGGTAAACCTTTTGCTAAAACATTCATTGCATCTGTTTCTCTTCTGTATTGCTCATTAGCATGTCATCAACTAAGTTAGGAATCCTCAATTCATTTACAAAATCTTTTTAGCCTTGTATCCTTTCTTTTTTTCTTTTTTTATTACTACTTTGGGCATTCAGCTAAAAAGTCCCCTTGAGATCCATTTGCAATATTCCTTTTATTTTTAAAGTACACATGCTTGCAGTTAAGGCTAACAGGAGTAGAACTGCAAATACAGAATGAGACTTCTGAACAGCCCAATGTAAGCTGAGAAGCAACATGCAATTCTAGAATAAAGAATTACATTAAAAACAAATGAGTAGATCTGGGAAAAGGCCAAAATTTTGAAGAACCAAATACTTAGCAACACTTGTAGTCCAAGGATAACTACAGAGTGATTTCAAGGATGTAAAATCCACAGTGTATTTTCAGTTTTATTTCAATTATTATTATAAATATAACAGATATTGCAATAAATGTTTAAAGCATCACCCTTCCCAAATATAAGTTGTTGTAGAAGTTGATAGCCTAAATAAATTTCGGGCTGAACTAGACAAACATTTGGCATGACCGGATGGATGAAATGGGGAGGGGTTTTTTTTTTTTTTTTTTTTTTGGGCTGATGCTGTATAAGCTTGCTTTCTTGCATCATATGCCTCAACAAATGCTAAAAATACGGATTAACCTGTCACTGTCTTTTAATCATATAAGAAAGAATAGTTCATTTGATAAATTACTAACTTGAACATAACTCTTTTCTCTGAAAGAAATTTATCTATTTTACTGTTAAAAAACACAGATGATTGCTTAAGAACTTGTATTTTATTGGAAAAATTTCATTTGAGAAACAGTTCTTTTCAAATAAATGCCCCTCTCCTTTATAAATTATTCCCTTGTGTTTCTTTCAGAAGGAGAATTTCTTGTGGGTCTGTTAATAGTATAAATAGTATATAACCTTATTGACAGGTTATACTATTTCATCAATGGCATTATAAAAGAAGAGACAAGACAAGAATTTAACAAAACATAGGGAAGAATACAATGGTAAAAAACTTAGGATAAATGCAGTCAGCAAAACTAAAGTAGCTATATTCATTGCTATGGGTTTGTCCTTAAAATAAAGCCATTAGACAGAGTCATTGTCATTTAATGGCAAGCTTGCAACAAAAGCCATAATACAAGTACAGTTTTAAAATATTCCAAAACTGAAAATTAAACAGTTAAAATATACTTGCCCTATAAAACGCCAGACAGAATAAAACAATAAAAAAATAAATAAATAAAGGAATTAAAAATGGTCTTTAAAGCTAAAAGTAGTTGCACACAACAGTGCAGGTTCATCATTCTTAAAAAAATTAAAGTGGGTGTATCATTCATGCATCAGTTATGCACGAAAGATGTTTTATGTGAAATATCCTTGGCTTGGAAGCGGTTAGCAAAATCCATTTGCAGAATAGTATGATTGTAACATAGAGAGTACATCAGCACAATCATACTTCCTGCAAGAAATAAGATTGCAACAATACAAATATTTGACCACAACATTTGCATTTCCATTACATTCCATTGTTAGGTGCCACTATAGATGTTTCACATTAAAAACTGCCTGAATGCAGAGGGGCCCAGGGAGATGTTCAAAAGTGGTGAATAGGGCATATCACTCATTTCAAAAATGTGGGCACTCAAGTAGTATATGGTAGGTAGATTAAAAGTACCCCACAATGCTCGTGTGGTGAAGGGAATCAAAATCCTTATCAGGAGTGTGTGAGCCAGCTATGTCCAATGCAAAGTTTGGCCAGAATAACTACCTCTACTATCTTGCATAAACTAGAGTTCCACACCATGATTACCAACTTATTTTTAACAATTTTTTTTTTTTTTTTTTTGGTAGTTGTTGGCGCATCGGCTTCTGTGGCCATAATGCACCTCCCAAGGTTTTTGCAGTACTTTGATCCAAGCCCGAGGTGGGATTCGAACCCATGACCTTTGGGTTGCCAGGCAGGCACTTTACCCACCTGGCTAGCCCGGTCGGCTATTCATCTCTTAGTCATTCCATAAAGTTTGCTAATCTGCAATACACTACCAATGGATTATTGGTTTACAGTCTGCATATAGAACCAAAAAACCATGATCATGGAGGGACTCTACAGATTTGGCTGCCTCATCTGCTAATTGATTCTTCTCCAATTCCATTATGAGCCAGAATTCAGAAAAGGTGAATACCCAAGCAATCTCTGTGAGAAGAAGAAGAATGGCATTTCTGCTTCTTCATAAAAGAGAGTGGAGGGTCACAATGAATATTGTGTAAAGAATAATGTATACTTAAGAGAATCATTATACCACATACATTACTTTATAATGCTTAATTTGTATGGGTCCCAGAGCAAGTTCTACTGTGAATAGTGCTACAGTATAAACACTGCTTTTGGCAGGAATTTGATGAGGTCAAATAATATCCAGAACCTTCTTTGCAGATTCCACCACACAGTCTAACTTTGAACAATATGTACAGATTGGCAAGAAGTCCAAAAACTAGGTTAAAATGTTCAGCATGTAACTGCTGGTGAAATGATAATGGTGTGGTGTGTATAAGTAGCAATATCTCTGACCTGGATGTAAAATGATCAGCTGGCCTTGGGGCAAGCATCACTGATGAACACCCAAATAGCATAAACAGATATTGCCATGTAGGATAATCCAGCATCTACTTCAATTTAAATTGTAGTAGGGAAAACAAGATTCAGACAAAAGAACTAATGCTGCAGCTAGTGCAAATTTTTATTTTTTGGTTTATGTAATATCCTCTTTTGACCATAAACTTCATTATTACAGTTCATTACTATGGAATGTTGAGAAATGGGTGTTTTAGTGTACAGAAGTTTTATTATACAGTTGACACCCTTTATAGCAACCCTCTCATTCCAGCATGTCACAACAACTTATGTGGTAGGTCCCAGTTGATTTCCCATAAACCTAATGCTATTTTACATTCGTTATGACACTGAAAGGTAAAATAATCCAAAATTTTCCACCACTCTGTTTTTAATTACTATATTCACATTTCAAAATGAAAGAATATTAATTTATTATTTAGGCTAACAATGAGCTACAATAGTTATCAAAGCTAGTGAGGAGCAAAGTGATTTTTCACACTCATTGGCAATTTCTCATGTTAGTGTAAAGATATTAATATTGACTAGTAAAAATTCATTTCATTATACAGTATAATGAAACGTTATACCCGACTTATGCGAACTCAGAGTTATGCGGTTCTTGATTTTTTCATTTGGCAGCACTGCCGCCCACTATCTTCAAGGTCGTTTTTCATATGCTATCGATATACGGTGCAACGGCGGAGAGTGAGAGCGAAAGATGAACAAAATTCAGCTTTGCTGCCGCATGAGCTGCACACATATACAAGAATTTGCATTCCAACTGTCATATTTATATGTGTGCGTTTGAATTCGTGCTCAACTTTTGTCGGAAATTACATCGTTTTCACGAATAAAAAAACTTTCCAGGCTTAAAGATTTCCAAAGACCGATTGACAATGATGGTCGGCGGGAATGCAGCTGGTGACTGCAAGTTAAAACCTCTCTTAATTTATCGCTCCAAAAACACAAGAGTTTTAAAAAATATATCTAAAATTAGCTTACCAGTGATTTGGAAGTCAAATCATAAAGCTTGGGTGACAGCTTCCATTTTTGAGGACTGGTTTGGTCACCACTTCATACCCGAAGTCGAACGTTATTGCAAGTCTAAACAGATAGATTCCATTTGAATTGATCCTTCTTATTAACAATGCACCCGGTCACCCTCCTGCCACCCTAATTAATTTCGACCGACATGTGAAAGTTGTGTTTTTGCCTCCAAACACAACCAGCTTGCTTCAACCGATGGACCAGGGAGTCATCAAAACATTCAAGGCCTACTACACGAGGCGTTCGTTTGCACATCTGAATGAAGCTATGAGACAAAATAGTGAGATATCTGTTAAAGACTTTTGGAAACAATTCAATGTTTTAGATGCCGTAAGAATCATTGAAGAATCTTGGGATGAAATTCACAAAAAAACATTGAATGGTGTCTGGAAGAAACTTTGTCCATTTTTTTTTCAAAAACAAGACGAAAACAGCGCCAGAAACTGATCATGTCGCTCATACGATAGAAGTTGTTAATCTTGCCAGGCAATTAGATTTGGAAGTCAATGGTGATGATGTCAACGAGCTGTTGGATTCACATAGTGAGGAGCTGACAATGAATGAGCTCATAGAGATGCGTGAGCAAAACATCACTGCCGACACTTCAGACCCAGTTCCACCAGAAAAGCAATGGCAATTGCAAGCTTGACAGAAGGTCTCAGTTCAATTGAAAAGGGCTTAAAAATTTTAGAAAACATAGACTCCAATGAAGAATGCGTTATAGCTACAAAGCAAGGAATAAAAAATTATTAGCTTGCTACGAAGAAATTCTGTGTGAAAAAAAGAAGGCGCTGTGTCGGCAGATGACTCTGTTAGATTTTATGAAGCCATTGACATCGAAATAACTTTTTTACGTAACTCATTTATTTTATTAAATATTTTTCCTTTTAAACTAGTGTTTTTGTTAGTCCTTGGTGCCAATTAAACAAAATTTATATGTATTTATATGCAAAGTTGTACCCCGACTTACGTGAATTCGACTTACGCGATTTTCGTCTGACCCACATATCGCGTAACTTCGGGGTATTACTGTACAGTATAACGTACTATATAATGAAATGAATTTTTATTTCATTTCATTATAAGTACGTGGCTCATACGAAGCAGATAGCTTTGGCCAATCACAGACAAAATTAAGATTTCACAAGTTGCAGATAATGGCATGCATTCAAAGGGCAAGATTATTAAACAGTTCAGCATTGTGAAAGATCAAAAAGATTAAAAGTGTAAAGAAATTGGTTTGGCCGGGTAGGAAAGCCAAATTATCTGGATCTTGAAAAGGTAATCTACTCTTGGAATGGCTGATGTTGTACAAAAAAACATTCCTGTAGACAGAAATCTTTTAAAAACTAAGGCTGAATCATTCATGCATCAGATGAATATTGAAGTTTCAAGTCTTCAAGTGAATGAACAGAATAACTCCAGAAATTTCAGACTTGCCATGGGCTGGCATGCAGCAAGACTGCAGTCATTGACACTGAGGCTATTAAGAGAATCAAGAGTGGAGAATATCAAGAGTGCAGTCATCAACACTGAGGCTATTAAGTAAAGAGAATAATTTAAAAAATGCTTTGTTAACACAGGATCAAAGCAACATCTCCAACGCTCATGAAACTGGTAATCAAGGAGAAATCCCTTACATACACTCTGTTTGCATATGGATACAATTTTACACATAGAAGATAGATATACATAATGCATATCACGGCAAAATATCAGCTGACATCTATATGATAGGGATGGTTCATTGGGTCTCCTATCAGTCATTTGGAAAGTATGGAAGGCTCCCATAACAATATGGATGGTGCAATGATAGACTCACTCTCTCTCTCTCACAGAGGCATACACTAGAGCATTGTTTCTAATTTGCACCGAACCAATGACCAGTACAAGCAAAGAAGAGATAATCTGTTTACAGCTCAAAATGTGGTAAATAGAGCACAAAGAATGTTAAAGCCCTTCATAAACTTTGCTTCTGATTTCTGAAGATATCTGACTTGGATAGTATTTTTTTTTTCAGGAAATACGTATGAAGGAAGGTTGTTCCAGAAAACAGCAGTTGAATGAAAAAACGAGGAAGATGAAAAGTTAGTTCTGTGAGTTTAAAATTGGACAGTAAACAGATGTTGGCTGGTGGCGGCACGTGTTCGGACTGTTTTGAAAGAGAAAGCAGGAATTATAGAAGCCAATTCAGAAGAACAGTGCCCATGGAAGTATCTGTAGAAAAGGCAAGCAGCAGAAACAGTACATCTATGAGACAGAGAGTGGAGAGACTCTGTTAGAGAGGAGCCATTAATTAACCTAACTGCCTTCTTCTGAATGGAATCTAGAAGCCTAAGAGAGGTTTTGGGGGCACCGCCCCAGACGTGGGAACAATATTCCATGGTAGGGTGGATTGCAATTTGCAAAGACAGAACAGCTGTTTGAAAGAAAAGTAATGCTGAGAGTGAAAGAAAAAAACCAGATTTTTTATATGAAGAGGAAGCAATATTTGTAATTTGCTTGTGCCAAGAGAGATTTAGAAGTCAGGGTAATCCTCAAAAGAGATATATCATTTTGCCTAGAAATCGGAGTGTCACAAAGATAAGCATAGGAGCAGAAGAATCCTTTTTGCGAGATATAAGACAAGACTGAGTTTTAGAAGGATTAAAATCAACTAAGCTGTCTTTGCCCCATTGGAGAATTACCCAGAGATCAGCATTTAAGGAATTGGTAGCGGATATCGAGAAGTTGAAGCAGATTGAGCAGGGCAAGGTTTTTCAAAATGGGAAGTGGAATGCAATGTGCTATCATCAGCAAAACTATGGGGAGTATTTTCAGTCAATGGAAGATTATTAATATACAAGAGGAAAATAGTGGGGGAAAGAACTAAACCTTGGGGGACACCAGCATTAGTAGAGAAGTTAGAAGACAGAGAGGCATCTACCATCACCCTCAGTGAGCAATTAGAGAGAAAACTGGATAACCAATTACAAAAAACAGTTGGCAAATCATAAGATGGAAGCTTGTTTAGAAGACCTTTATGCCAAACACGAATGAAAGCCTTTGAGATGTCAAGAGCAACTGCTTGTGTTTCACCAAACTTTTCCATTGAATTTGTCCATATATGGGTAACATAAGCCAGATTATCACCAGTGGATTGACACTGACAGAATCCATACAGGCAATCGTTGATCAGACAGAAGGTTTCTTGGTAGTTTTCACGTTTCTTCAGTTTCAGTATCATTTGTCTTTCTGTATTACTGCTCGTGGCTGCTGATTTAAATCCTTTGTTTTCCCTTAATGCTTGTTCTACTTTTCTTGTGTTAAATCTTCTTATGTCCTTTCTGAGTCTCTTTCTAATGGCTTTGCATAACTCAGTATACTAAATTTTTTCTTTGTCAGTGTTTATCTTGCTCTTCATTTTTTGCCTTCAGTTCATCATAACAAGTGTTTCTTGACTAATTTTTTCTTCTTTGGATTTCTTTTTCCCTATAGGTTTCTTGGACTATCACTTTCAGAAAGTTGTAATATTCCTCGTCGATATCCTGGTCCTGAGCAGTCTGCAGCAGCTCAAACTTGTTCTTAAGTTCCAGTACATACTGCTTTTTCTCCTCTTCTGTTATCTCAAAGACCTTCGTATTATTTACTCTTTTAGTCAGTTTTTTCTTTTCCTTTCGGATCTATATCAAGTGTACATCTTACCATTCTGTGATCACTTCCACACTTACCTTATTCAGGACGGTAACATCATTCACAATATATCTTCTGTTAGCGAGGATGAAGTCGATTTCATTAGTTCCATTTGGACTCTTCCATGTCCACTTTCTGTTCACACTTTTCTTGAAAAAAAGTGTTCATTACTGACAATCCTTGAGATTCTGCAAATTCCACAAGTCTTTCGCCTCTTTCATTTCTTTCACCAATTCCAAAATTTTCTATAGTTCCCCTTTCTGCGTTGTTTTGTCTTTTTCCAACCTTAGCATTGAAGTCCCCCATAATAATAGTGTATGGTTTTTCTGCTCATCTAGAAGACTCTCAATTTCGGTGTACATTTCTTCAACCTCTTCATCACCATGGCTCGATGTTGGTGAATAAATCATTATTATAACCTTTAGCTTGTACCTCTTAGAAATCGTGAGTATTAGTCTTGACACCCTTGGTGATGTACTTTTGAATTCCAAAATGTCGTTATTTAAATCTTTATGGACCAGAAACCCAACTCCACCTTCACTCCTTTCACTGTTTCCATTGGTGTACAGCAGATTTCCACTTGATAAACTTATGAGTGATTCATTTCTTCTTCTTATTTCAGCCAAACCGATGATATTCCAATTCACATTTTCTAATTCCTTTTCCAGCTCTAATATCCTGTCTTCACCGATGAGTGATCTTACATTGTAACAGGCCAAGTTCAGTTTCCCTGCATGCAGCCTAGTCATACCCAGAGATTCTTAGCACCCTCTGCTTCCACTCTGATCCTCTCGTTGCCGTAAGAGGGGGAGTGAAAACCGCTGGGGACTGAGGGCCATTTGTTTTGTCGTTAGTGCTTGGTTAGTGTTGTGTATTCTGACAATCTCATGTGTTATTACTTTTACGAGAAATATTGATAAGTTTGCAAAAGCAGATATTTTATATGAAATTATGGGTCGCAATGGGCGATTTATTTTATGTAGTTTAACTGTCCCAAATATATGTGGCAGAAAGTTATTCCAAATACCTATATTTTGCAAGGTACGTAAATCAATTTCTTTCTGAGCCCTAAGTCGTCTGAGAAGATTGTCGGATTGATTTTTTAGTCTAGTGATCGTATAGGTATTATCTATTTTATAAGTGCCCTTGTCGAAAAAAATCCCTTGGATTTTTTTGATGTATGCAGATTTGTCCAGAATTACTATTGTGTCACCTTTATCTGCTTTCGCCTGTGTCACCTGTCTGAAATGATGTCACTGTCTTTCCGGAATTTTTGGAGGCTCATTAACTGTTTGTTCATATTAGGGCATGTTCTAATATTTGAATTTATGATCCTGTTTGTTTCATGTATTAACGATTCTTATCAGGGTGATTCTCTAGTTTCATTTGGAGCTCTACTATAATGTATTTTATAGGGTAGTTATTATTGTTGAGAACAAAATTATTCGAGGACAGATAGTTCTGTGGATGTAAAAGATTTCGAAGAGAGGTTCACGAACGATGTTGGGTGAGGGTTATGTGTTCTGCGGGTGAGTGTGTTCCATTTTTTATTGTGCCTCTGGTTTAATGTATGTTGGATGCCGTTAATTCATGTGTTGTTTTTTTCTATAAAATTAGTCCATGTATCCTGTGACATGTTTCTTTTTAACAGTTTTGTAATAGTGGATTTGACGTAGTAAATTGTATTTGTCACGAAATCTCTTTTTTAATTCATATCTTACTGTAGCTAATGAGGTCTGATGAATAATGTAAGGATATTTTTTACATTCTTATCGTGAACATATACGCACAAATTTTGGAATCACATCATGATCAAGGCATTTTTAAGAAATTTAATATGTAATTTACTAGTAAAATATTTAATGAGAATTCTGGAATATTTATGAGTTGTGTTCAACATTAATGCATCCATGTGGTTAAATGTGACACAATAGTAATTCTGAACAAATCTACATACATCAAAAAAATCCAGGGGATTCTTTTCGACAAGGACACATAAAATAGATAATACCTATACAATCACTAGACTAAAAAATCAATCCAACAAATCTTCTCAGACGATTTAGGGCTCAAAAAGATTTATGTACCTTACCAAATATAGGTATTCAGAATAAAATTCTGCCACATATATTTGGGACAGTTAAACTACATAAAATAAATCACCCATTGCGACCCATAATAAATTTAAGGAGGAACTGGACAGGCATTTGGAGGGAATGGTGTTATTTTTATTTTTTTTTTTTTGGCTGATGCTGCATAAGCTCATACATTTGCTTTCTTGCATCACATGCCACTACTACTACTACTACTACAATTTCATACAAAAACTCTGCTTTTGCCAACTTATCAATATTTCTCATAAAAATATTATCACCTTTAAAGATTATCAGAATTCAGAATACAAAACACTAACCAAGCATATGAAAAAAATTAATACCATTAATATATCAGATGGAGAAATATTAGCATCCTACGACTTTGCATCTCTTTACACTAATGTTGATTACACGTTACAAAAATTATGGGAGTTATTAACAATGGATTCTACACTTAAAGATCGAACGTCCCTTAACATTAACAGTATTTTAGAATTAACCAGCCATTTAGTTAGGACAAAACATTTTTGGTTTAGGAATAAAATATACAAATGGGTATACGGCCAGGTATAATGGGGTTAGGAATTTCTGTCCCCTTTCTGAAATTTATCTTGCTACTATTGAAAACCAAATACTAAAACCTTCCCCATCTCCCAAGATTAAATTATTTATGCAATAGGCAGATGATGTATTAATCATCGGCAATAAGACCATCATTGATGAACTCCTACAAAAGTTCAATTCCATCCATAACAGATTGAAATATTCTTTAGAACTAGAAGAAGAGAATTGCATTAATTTTTTAAATCTGACTATATATAAATCTCATAACAAACCCAAAACGTGAATATACAGAAAAAAAGACACACACAGGAAAATTCCTACATTTTCACTCCCACCATCCCTTATTGTAAAAAAAATCAGTATTATATAACCATATCTACAATGCGATAAAATACAACCATTCTCACAGGAGGACTTGACAACAGTACTACTATACAAGACGAAAACCTTCATGGCTAGAAAATATCACAAACAGCTAATTCAAGAAACCATATTAGCCGTAAAAGAAAAAATTAATAATCCTCGCATCGATAACATCAAAAACTGATCACACAAAATACCATAACCAAATTGCACCCCCAAAATCAACCAGGATGTGATGTGTGCTACATAGCTAGTACCACCACAAAATTTGGAACATCCAAAACAGCCAATATGAGAGCATGATATCATTACAATAGTTTCAAATGACCAACTTAGGAACCGAACTTAGTCAACATGTACACTCCTTTAATAAATAATGCAATTACACTAATTAAACTTAAATCGAATTATAAGATATTCCAGTATGCGACCCTTGCTATAGAACGGTTTTGCCAAAATAGATCGTATAAAATTTTACATACCAGATTACCTACAAACCTGTCAACTATAAATTATCACTCATAACTTATGTCATTCAGCAACTGATGATAACAACATCGAAAGCTTTGCGTCCAGCTCTTGGCTTTTCAACACACAAATTTCTTTTAAACTATTTTTATAAATGACAATCATGAAAAAAAGGTGGTGCACTCCCTTTTTTTAGGGATATGTTTTTAAATATAATCAATTAATGTAATGGAACTTTCACCTTTATCCCCTTTTTTTACCTTCCTTTCATGTAATTTTAATTTAGCCAATATGGATTTCAGAGGCGAGTACTAAGATAAGCTTTCTAAAAATTTAATGGATAATCAACAGTGCTTCAAGCTTTAAGCTGTAAAATTAGTTAATGTATTCGTATACATGAAAAATTCTTGTCCCCATTCTTTGATCTCTTATGTGGCCTTGCTCTCCCTAACCTTATTTGTGGTACTAATACAGATCGACTTGTACCTTTTTTGTAGGTTTTTACTACTTTTTGTAGCTATGTAACTATCCCATGCTATCCTTTTCTGCTCTATCTGACTGGCCAGCACTGCACTCATCCATTTCAGCAATATTTTTTTTAATGGTAGGAATGTGTTCATAGCTACTGTGAGAAATGAACACTAGTCTATGCAATTTAACCTTCTACTAAAGAAAACCAAATCTGTTATTTCAACTGGCTCGGGTAAATTTTCTAGGATTCTGAAGATTTGTTAGCCATTGGTGTTAGTTTTATAAAGCGTTAGATTATAATTTTTTTTTTTTTTTGCAAAAGTTACACTGGGGTATCAAAGTTAAGCAGCATAGAAAGTTTACAAAAAGTCATCTTTCATCAGGACAATGCACTGGCACCAATATGTGTGACAATGGGAGCAATTTCTGACTGTGGATTTGAACCGTAAAGCTGATTTAGTATCACGAGATTTCCATCTTTTTCTCAACTTGGAAAGAAATTTGGCTAAGATTCACTTTCAGATTTATGTGTTGTGGCAACTAGAACATTCAAATCTGCGTGAAAATGTTTTGATGGAATTAAAGCTTTAGAGTAACAAGGACAAAGGCACATATATAAGATGGAAGATGATGCTGAAAAATCATCTTTTTTGTTGCTTCTTTCACAGTTTAGCACTTCACAAACATATTTAATGAAAATTCATTTGGTACACACTTATCATGTTGGTATTAACTATACCAAAAAGCACAACTAATTTTCTTTGAAATGGAGGAATACGAAGGAACTTAACATTATTATAGATTACCCAGAGTTTGATCAATTAAATTCTCACTAACATTTTAGTAGAGGAATCCCGCAATAACCTCAGGGGACAAAATTGCAGTTGGTAATACTAAGTAGTATAGAAAATAGAGGATTAGGGTAAAAACAATAATTATGTCAATAAAATATATATGAAAAAATTGGTAAATTTATTTTTCCATTTATACAACGAAAATGTATGCTAAGGTTGATAATACAATAAGAAAAATAAATTAAGAACAAGGTGGTGATGGAACCATGTACACACATATTCACTTTCAGCACTTATTAAATGTTTAGAGGACATAATAACAGTTAAAATAAATATTAATTTACATTAATGTACAATAAACACAATCCTCAAAGCTTTATGAAAACAAGGCCAAAATACACCCAGACAAAATGTAACTGTTAGTCAAAAACAAATATCTACAAAGTTGGCAACAGTCCACATCTAGACTGCCAACAATTTTTTATGGATCGTGAGTGATCTGAAATTAAAGCAGTTATTTGTGCATAAAATATTTTAATCTTGCATTTTCGTAAGTTCCCTTAATTTGATGTGACATTTAAAAAAAAAAACCCTTTTCTCTTGTGTTTGATAATAAAAGACAATTAAAATACATTACTATAATATTTACTTATGATAATTTTATGCCAAAAAGGATCACAATAACTTATATTTTAACTAGTATGGGGCATGATGAAGTACATATTTTCTAATACACAATATAAAGAAAATGAACTGGTGACCCCTATACATATGGTACCAATGAGTCTGTCACAGAGAGGGTAGAATATAAACAACTTTTTTGGCTGGTGCAGCAAAAGCCTATGGCTTCCTTGCACTATATGGCTATTACTAATACTAAATCACTGCACTAGCAAGTATGTGAATTTAGTGGTGATATTTGTAATACTAAAATTTTATTAGTGCAGATATTAGCAATATCTGCACCATACATTAGCAAGGTGGATTTACCGAGGGTGCAGCAGAAGGTTACTCCAGAGTCCTCAAAACAACACAACACAATTGGTGCTGCTCAGAGCCCCAAGACTTTATTTTCAGGACCTCTAAAAATGCAACAAGGCACCAGATGATATAAATTTAACACTGCCTTCTAGACCCATCCACATGATCTACAGGAGGTAGAAGCAATAACTGTCAGGTTATTTTGTTTAAGGAGATTGGACTGAATTGTGTACACATAAAAAAAAAAAAATATATATATATATATATGTATATACATACTGAAAAAAATTGTAATCAAAAATAAAATCCTACTACCCCATATCTGAGGATTTGGAATAGTATGATTTAGGATTTGGGATAGTATGATAGGAATTCGGAAAAAAACTGAAAGAAGCCCAATGCACCTCTTTACTGGACCATTTGCCTCCCCATAAGTAATATCCCATAATTTTGAATCACTATCCTAAAGAATAGCCAACTTTTTCCAAAAATAAGCTGCAATGACTCTGAGCATCTTCTGTGATAAACATAAAAAGCACACAAAAGAGTTAGCTTCCTATTCAATTCTATGCTCATCTAGCATCATATGCCAACAGAAAAACACAAGGCATACATTTTTTATCTTTTAAATCGTATCAACTTACAAGAGATAAAACATTGCAATTAATTTATAAGTAATAAGTTTAAATGTACACATCACGGAATATTTCAGAACACAACACCATGGAATACATAACATCAAAGTATTTCATGGAGGATGCGGGGAGACAATCTACATGGTTACTAAAAACATTTATCATACTGTCACGATTGTTATATAGAATGAATAAAAACAGTGTCAGCAACAGCTGAGAAAGAACTGAAAGCAACTTCACTACTGAGGGCACTATAAGGTCTGCAGTTATGGAATTTGGATCCTGGATTAATCAGTTTTTGAGATGTTTCCTTTATCAGATGTAAATCTATGCAAAAATTAAACAATATTATAAATAATATTTCTTAAATTAAAAATCATGGTATGTAGATTACATATATTACTATGGTACTCTTTTCTATAGAGTAACATAATAACACTGACCATTTCTTGGGGTGAGTAATATTCACTAGCAATCTTTAGTGATGGCATTTCCAATGTCACCTAAGTGGGGGAGAAGAGAAAAAATAATTAATAGTATTCAGTAGAATTAAACCAATAATTATGAATATATAAGAGGGCAAGTTAAAAGGTAATATAAAAAATTTGATAACTAAAAATAAATATATGTTACAGTACAAGCCAGATCTCTGATAAATTTTAAAATTTACCAGTTTCAAGTTACAAGAACCCAAAATATCAACACATTCCACTTTATTTTTGATATATTATCTATATAGAACCTCTTTTGCAAATTTTACTACATTATCTGATATCTCCCACCCCATTTCCTTGTTTAAAAATCAGAAAAGTGATAACTGTATTGAGAGACATATTCAACATTAATGGTTCATTCACCTTTCCAAATTTTAAACAAGGCATAGAGGAATATATCTCTTATCCCACAAGACTGTCTGGGTAACATATTCATCATAATCAGAGCACCTAATGTACAGTTCTTCATTCAGATAATGGAAGACAATTTGCAAATGCAATTGTCAAATGGGCTTTTACCAATGTAGAGTGGTAAATGCCAGGATTTACAAATGTGCTTTTACTGTGACATATACAAGAAAAAAATAAAAAGTTTCCTTTTTAGTACACCATCAGAAAATTTTCTGATAGTGTACTAAAACATGACGCAAGATGTCTTTTGATACTGCAGTTTATTGGAAAATTAAATAACGTTCCAATAAATGTCAGTATCTCTCTTTTTACTGTTTTTTTCCTCTCCCCCTCTCTAAAATTCACTATTAATGTAGAATCAGTTTAATTTCATTTCTTGTGTAATTCCTAAGATATTCACACAATGGTTGAAAAAGTAGAAAGGATCTCTGGTAGAAAGCCTGCAGATTTGGTGTGGCAACACTTGAAGTCAAGTATCATAGTGCTTGAAAAGAAAGAACCACCAAACTCAGAAAAAGAACTACTGTAGTAATATCAATCGAGTGTACTCCTTCTGTAGAGCCCAAGGTTTCAATGAAAAAAATGCAAAATTTATTTCTTAACAGTGAAAACAAGAGAAATTAGGTTTTTTTAGTAGTAAAGTTTTTTTTATGTAAATGAATGTACCTCAATTTTATGTTGAGGTATATTCTGCATCTCAAAGATCTTGTATCAGCTTTGTAACCTGATGTTACTGTCCTCCCAACAGGAATGTTTTTATTGGATCATTATTTGATGGGGTCACATCAGAAGTTAAAAAAAAAAAAAAAAAAATGTTTCAGGAAGGATGTAACATTAATTGAAGATGGATGGAGTAATATACACAATGAACCAATTATATAGCAACAAGTATTCATTCTGCAGATAAAGTTTACTTCCTTGATGCTGCAATGAAAATGTAGTTCAAAATGCCGGGAACAAACAAAATACAAATACTGAAGCCAAAGCACTCGTGACCAACAATGCCAAAAGTTATGGAGAAAACCAGACAACCTGCTGGATTATGGATGCTCCTCTCATTGACTAAACTTGGTTGGACACAAGATCTTGCAAATGAAATGGTGAAAAAGTGGTAAAAATTTGGAAAATTTTCAGGAACCTACGTGCTGGATGATCAATACTCAACAGATTCTGGTACCTCTTTATAGTTCCCAGATTCTGTCATGCCTCAATGCAAGGTAAATAGGGTGGAATAGTCAACTCACTGACAGTGATACTTGTATACACAACAGATCACTGTTTTAGAGGACTGTTGAAACCCAGTGAAGATGGCACCAAGATTGTTCATCTTATCAATGACTGCACTGAATTTAAATAAAAGATCCCACATTAGCACTTAGTCCAGCTGCTGTTAAATTAGACATTCTTTAACATAATGCAACTATACTTGGTAATGCATGCTTTATTTAGCTAACTCTTTTGAAAGAAAGCTCAATTCAACCATGGGATAATGATGATGATTCTACTGCACAAAGAAACATTTTCTAAATTATTATTCTATTATGAGGACTGTTCAATAAAGAATGATCATAATTTTTCATGAACTATACTGCTTGCTATTTCTAGTTGAGCTGCAGAATTTAAGACCAGATCAAACCAAACCAAACTGCATCACACAGCAACTGAGCAGTTGACTAGTGCGCACTGACTGTCAAGGTGGGATCTTGGCAATCAGTCAAGGTTATGCCTGTTCAGTTTTGCCTATGTAACAACAGATGTGATACATGAGGAACAGTATTCTGCTCTCAAATTTTGTTTCTGTCACAAGAAAACATCAGTTAAAGTGTATGAAATGTTAAAAGATACTTATGGTAAATCTATACTTCCAGATAACACAGTTATCTGGAAGTGTAGATTTGCAGATGGTTTAGAATGTTTAAAGATGGACGTGATTCAATCACAAAGATCAGCAGTCCTGGAGCTCTAACCACTGCTGTCATCACATAACCCATAAACACTGCTTCTGTAATCTTGAGAGAGAAGAACCAGCAGAGACATTGAGAATATCAGTAGGAAGGATGACACAGTATTCTCCATGACCATTTGCACACATGCCACGTGTTTGGGCACACTGTGTTCCAAGACTACTCACACCTGAGCAATAGCAAGTTTGCAGAGAGACTTGTCAGCAACTGCAATGAATGGCTCCCAAAGATGGTGAGGTTCTGTACAAGGTGATAACAGCATATGAGACATGGCTTTATCATTTCAACCCAGAGAGTAAGCAACAAAACTGTTTGGAATCTACATTATTGCCAACACTGAAAAATGCAAAAGTGGCTTCTGCAGGAAAGGTTAGCCGGTCTCTTTTTTTGACATTCAAGAAATAGTTTAATAGCATGTTGTGCCACACCATGACTGTTATGGGACTTACTACAGAACTATACTGCACACTCTGCGGGATCATATTTGTCGTAAATGACCACAATTGCATGCAGGTGAGAGGATGTTGCATCACAACAATGAAAGACCTCACATTGCCCATACTGTCATCAAGTACTTAGCAATGTCAAATGCATTCCTCATCCAACCTACAGACCTGACCTTGCACCCTGTGATTTTTTTTTTTATTTCCAAAGTTAAAGAAGGAGCTGCAAGGAAAATGTTTCCAGTTGTTTGAAGGTTTAAACACATCGGAGGCAATTTTCAAATGCATGTCAAAAAATGGCTTCCACCATGCATCCATGGTTTATACAAAGTACTCATTTGTATGATGCACATATTTCCCCTGCGAAAGGATGGGCTTTTCTATGTAAATATATTCGTTTATTACAAAATTCATTTAATATGTATTATATATTAACCAAGTAAGTGCATTTCATCAAATGGGGACTACATTGAAAAGGACCATCAAAAATGGATGATTAAGAAATATATGTTGTGAAAAAAAAAAAATGATGATCATTCTTAACTGAACAGTTCTCACATTTTTATCATATGATATATCCCAAACAAATGGGCTTAACACTTATAAACTGGGGAAAGGAATCTGCTCACATGTGGTCTCAACAAAAAAAAAGTCAGAACTTCATCTCTTCTGATTGCATATAAAACTAAGGAAACACTATTTCTAAATTGAAGGCTTTAAGGATGCTAACCTGCTAAACCTGCAATGATTTTTCTGTCATGTCCTGCTAGCTCTGCTTCTCTAGAAATGGCACCTTGAAATTATATACTCCAAACTCGAACTGTTTAAGTGTCCAAAAATGTGCAAAAGTGATATGTGCATAATTTTTTATTGATCTTTTTCTTATTCCATTAATTTAACATAATTCTATCTGAAAATATAAGTGCATTCTGGCTTGCCTAGAATAGTTGGTGGGTAATTAATTTTTATTAGATTCCATTTTATTTTTAAAAACACTTCTGGAATGCCAGCAGAGAAATGGGTACTGTTTTAAAATTTATTTAAACACTTAACTTATCCTGTTTATGAAGTAAATTATAATTCAAAAATGATAAATTTTTTGAAACTTTAGTTTTCAATGGTTTAAACAGTATATTATAATCTTGTTCTGTCTAAAACTAGATTTTGATGCTGAAATGCCAATCCTGATTGAGAGAAATAACAATACAGTGGACCCCTGCTTTACAATTTGGTTCACTTTGCGATCAAATCACTTTACAATGGACTCTCCATAACAAAATACTGTTCACTATATGATATATAGTGAACTATATGTAGTAAGTGCTAGTCATTGTGATCACGTTTGCAAAAATAAGAGGAATATTATCCACAGGATATAAAAGTAAAAATATAAAGCAAATTTACACTTTATTACTTTATTAATTAACAAACTTTGTTTGACACTCAACACACTACCAATTAACAAAATTAAATATGTGAAAATAGGAAGAATATTTTCCACAAGTTAGCAAAATAAAAAAAAAATTGACATTTACATACATAGCTTAATATATACATACACTGGAAAACATTTAACATGAAAAAATATTCTGATCCTGACAAAATGCTATGTGATTTCATACATTTATTTTCTTTTAACATGAAACATAAAAACTCTTAACATGAAAAGATTTTGCATCTCAGAAGAACAAAAAAATATACCAGCTGCCATGTCGTCACTAAATTTTTACTGTTTATGACTTTATGGCTTAACTTTCTATTGACTAGGCTGACATCTGATAATAAACAATATGTAAATAGTACAAGGATGCCGCTTGCTGTACACCACCCTTATCATTTTAAACAAATGGGATTACCCATTGGCAGGCAAAACATTTCATTCAGTCTTGAAGTGAGTGACATGTACTGTATAAAGTGGAGAATTTTGTGTTTAGTAAAAAAATCCATAAATTTATCACCCTCAACTGTACAATGGAAAATTCAGGGCGTAACCAAAGCCCTATTTCACTTAAAGTTAAAATGGAGTTACTTAAAGCAGTAGATGTAGGGGATTCTTTGAAAACAGACATTTGTAAAAAGTTCGGAATTGCTAACTCTACATTGTTGGCAACCATAAAGAATAGAGACCAACTTACTGCAATGTTTGAGTGGGATAGGAAACTGATCAGAATGGCCAAACACAAAGATTTGGAGGCTACATTGCTCGTTTGGTTCAAACAAGCTAGGTCTCAGAATCTCCAATATCGGGGACCTCTATTAATGGAGAAAGCAGATGTGTTTGCAATTCAAATGGGGATTGAATTCACTGCAAATCCAGGCTGGTTGGAACGTTTCAAGAAAAGAAACGGCATCATTTTTAGAAATGTTTGCAGTGAAGCAAATCAAGTTTCACCGAATATGACATCAGGTTGGCTGCAGTCTACATTGCCCACAGTGCTTGAAGAATATGGTGCGAGAGATGTCTTTAACACCAACGAAACGAGGTTGTTCTATCGCTGCTTACCTAATAAAACTTTATTGTTTAAGGGACAGCAGTGTTCTGGCGGCAAAAAGTCCAAAGAGAGGATAATGGCAATGGTGGCTTGCAATTCGGATGGATCTCAAAAACTGCCCTTATTCGTTATTGGGAAGAGCATGAATCCGCGCTGTTTTAAAAATGTAAAAAAAAAAAAAAAAACAGGTTGAGTACATCGCAAAACAAGCGCTTTTTATGCAAAGAGCTGCCATGATTGTTGATAATTGTCCAGCTCACTCTGAAGTGAGATTAAAAGCTATAAAGCTTATATTTTTGCTTCCAAACACTACAAGCATTTTACAGCCTTGTGACCAAGGCATAATACAGAATTTAATTTTATTACCAAAAACAATTGCTAAGAAAATATTTGGCTCCAATTGAAGCAAAAGAAGATTTCTCTGTCAACTTATTGAATACAATGCATAATCTTGTAACACCAAAGACTATCGAAAATTGTTTTCGTCATGCGGGATTTTCCAAAATGACAGATTTAATACTTACTCAAGAGTCTCAAGACAATCAAGAAGCTGAACCAACATTCAGTGAAATGTTTGGGCGTGTTTCATCTCTTTTAAAAAGTTTGGTATCTTTGTATGAATTTGTTGCAGTCGATCATACTAATTTGTGTACAGCACTGATTATAACAGATAGTGATATTTTGGATGTCATATAGCATAAGAAAGTGGATCCCGTGGGTGAAGATAGTGATGTAATGTAGACAATGACATCGATTTGTTAGTTCCTGTTCCTACTACATCAGAAATGCAAAAATTGATAAAAAGTATGAGCAGATATTTAGATGTACATACAAGTGGTGAAATGAACCAAATGATGGACGATACTGAACAATTTGTAGATAATAAGATGATAAATAACAGAGCAAAAAAAGATACTAGATCTTTTTAGAAAAAATATTTTTGTCCTCATGGTTTCAGGTTAAACAATTTGCCCTGTACTAACTAATTGATATTTCTGTTCACTGATTTTTTTGTTTTAGGGATGTAAAATTTAAAACATTAAAAAAGATAAGCAATCAATAGCGAAAAACATGGCATTCACAAATTGCACAAGTGAGATACGGAGTAACAAGTTTATGAAGCTTAAAAAATAGGAATGAAGAGAAGGTTCTGAAAATTTATTTATGTTTTTTATATGATTGAAGATTTCAATCAAGGGGAAACACACATTTCACCATAATAACGTAAAAACCCACAGAATTCCAGTCATCGGTATTTTCCCAAATGCCATAAGATAAAGTTTACTATCAATTTATAATATATTTCCCTGCTCCTGGAAATTGTTTTTATTGTTTTATGGTAGAGACTTCAAGAAATGTGCTTTAAAAAAGATCACAAAGGATTTCAAAATTTATTCTTATAACTGAATATGATAATGATGAAAGTGTAGCACATTTTAATGATTTCAATTGGTTTTTAAAATTTGATTCTATAAAGCTGTTGATTCTACTAACCAGTGATCACGTTAACCAGCGCATACTTATTTCACTTTACGATGGGCTTACAATTGTCTCCGACAGTCATGTGGTCCTTCCTCTCAGCCAATAGCTGCGTTTGTAAATGTGTTAGAGGGGTGTTTTGCTTTTGCATCCTTTAGTTGAGGTGATTTTCTGTGTTGTGTTTATTTGACATAAATTTATATAAAACTAATACGATTTCCATTATAAAAATAACCTTTTAGAGAGATAAATAGCCTAGTTATATAGCAAAAATTTCGACTTCCGAGGTCTTGGAACAAATTACTAAAAAACATGTTATTGGGTTCACATTATGAAATTTTTGTGATACAATGGTGTCTCTGGAACAGATTAATATGTAAAGTGGGGTCCACTGTATAATATAAGAAATAATATAAAACATTAGTCTACAGAAATGACAGAGAGAGAGAGAGAGAGAGAGAGAGAGAGAGAGAGAGAGAGAGAGAGAGAGAGAGAGAACACATACCTCTTGTTTCTGTTTCAATTTCATTCTAATGAGTTCCAATTCTTTTTCCTTGTTAACCACTGATGGACTGCCTGGGGGGGGATCCAAAATAAGCAATTAAAAACAAAGAGCATAGATAAAGGCAAGACAGCACTACACATCATGCTTACTAAACAGGTCCCATTTTGAGAAATCAGAATCCAGTATAGTTTTCATGAAACTATCTTTCAAATTACAGTAAAATCTTGTTAACACAAACTTGGTTTATAGTAAATATATTTGTTCATTACAAAATTCAGTTAATATATATTACAAAGTTCATTTTCACCCTTTGAGAAATAAATACTGTTATTTTGTGTTTAATACAAATTTTGGCACAGCTGTCCGATTATTACCTCTGGCCACCCAGTTCCCTGCTCCCTGAAGGATGGCACTGATTTGTTAGAATTTACTTTTGTGTAAACAAAACTAGTTTATGGTAGGTACAACTTAAGTGCACTCTGAAAAACATCATTGTGAAGGATAAGCCATTAAATTAACAAAAGAATAAAAACAGTTTTTCTAAGTTGTTTACATACACTCCCTCGCTACCACAGCATTAAGGTCAGTTGAAATTGTTACACCAGTTCAAAGAGTCTTTTGCTACAGTATACAGTAATCAATTTTTTATGCCATTTTACCTAAAGCTAATGCCTTTTAAGGAACTTGTGGCTTTAAATTAATTTAAAGTTTGTTTATATTAAATCTCATCTAGCAGTATTATGACAACAAAATGTAAACACACGAAATTAAGCCTGGAAATTAAACTGAAAATTATACACGAGGCTGATAGGATGAATAAGTAAAATGGACATCGCAAAGGAATACAACCTCCCTTTACCTACTTTATGTACAATACTGAAAAACAAAAAAAAAACTTGAAGTGCATGTTACTGGAGCAGCAATAAAAAACAGGAAATTAATTTGTGGTGGAAAACAAGAGGAGCTTGAAATAAAACTTTTCAAGTGGTACCAACAAATGCATGTATTTAATTTGCCAATATCAAGTCTGATGTTGCAAGAAAAGGCAAACTATCTAGCTGAGCAACATGGAATTAGTGACTTCAAATGCAGCAGTAGCTGGCTTCAAAGATTTAAAAACAGGAATAACTTAGTTTTGCAAAATGTTTGTGGCAAGTCTGGATTAGTCAGCAAAGAAAAGGCTACAGACTTTTTGTGCCCTGTACAATCCATTCTTGAAAAATGAGGCAAAGGATATTTTAATCTTGAAAGAGACAGGGTTATTTTATAATTTATTGCCAAATAAAACATTTGCTGTTCAAGGAGAGTCTTGTCATGGTGGAAAATTAAGTAAACAAAGACTCTGTTCTGTTATGTTGCAATTCAGATGGCAGTTTTATGATTGATAAGTTTTCCAAGCCAAAATGTTTTAAAGAAGTTAACCAACTTCCATGTGATTATAAGGCCGATAAAAGTGAGGCTTATGGTCAAAAATTTTTCAGTCTTGGTTATCAAAAGTGGACAAAAGAATGACTTCAGAAAAAAGGAACATTTCAATGGTTCTAGATCACTGTATAGCACATTCTGCTGAGACAAGTTGACAAATATGGCTGTTGTTTTTACCTCCCAATACCACCAGTTTTATGCAGCCACCGAATCAAGGCATTATTCATAACCTCAAAAGAGCATATAGAGCCCACTTTAGCATTAGCATTAGCTTTAGCATTAGTAGAGGCATTTGATGCAAGAAAGCAAGCTTATGCAGCATCAGCCAAAAAGATGATAAGCCATCAGCCAAAAACTTGATAAGATACTTTATCTAGAACAGAGGAGGGAACAATTTGCAGCCAAATTAAAAAGTCTTCGAAGCTATCCGTAATTTTGTTAGTGCTTGGGACAGTATTGCATCAAGTATAATAATCAACTGCTTCAGAAAGAGTGGCTCTGGAGAGAACATCACGTCGAAAAACATGGTCCAGCAGACGAATGTGACAGCAACATTGAGGAATGGTGGAATTTGAAGGAGCATATGGATTTTGTTTGAAGAGTTTGTGGAGGTGGCTGATGCAGTTGCAACAACAGAAACACCAATACTAGAAGAGCTGTTGAGCACTAAGCAAAACGATGATGTTTTTGTTACCAGTGACAGTGAAAGTGAAGAAGCACAAATGCACTGAGCATAATAGAGAATGTGTTGGCCTGCAGTAACGTTGATAAAGAAACAACTATTGCATTTCATAATGCACTGATTGCATTTGATAAATGCATATAAGGCAAAAATTGTACAAACAACATTGGATTCTTTCTTTAAATTAAATTAATTTATTAAAAAATTAATGGATTGTGTCTTTTTTATATTAAGATTGTAATTCTTTTTACTGTGATGCTAAAATATTGATTATATATCAAAATATATACTGTACAATACAGTCGGGTCTCCATATTCGCGGACTGGTGTTTTGCATTGGCGGTTGCAGTTGTTGTTGTTATTTTGGTTTTTAGGAGCATTAGCAACTAAGGCCATATTGCTCCTGGGATAGCACATGGAGGATGCAGAAAGGTCATTACCTGACCTTTCCGCATCCTCCATATTTGGTGGTCACGGGCTCAAACCCCGGTTTAATCAAGAAGCATGTGCTACGCACTGCTGCTCCTGCCCACGGAGGCACCTTGGCGGTTGCAAAATTTATCATGCTAAAAATTTGGCTGCTGTTCACTGCATTCACCCTGAGTGATGGTGGGGCACATGCGTCTTCAGTCTCGCAGTGAGCGTCAACTGAGTAGGATGGCTTGTGACCGTTGTGTGTGTGTGTGTGTGTGTGTGTCTGCGTTAGACCTTGTGCTTACGTGAATACTCAGTTTCTAAATGAAGTGTATCTAGTGATGGACAAAAGACTAAAATGGCCAAGAAAGTGAGGACTCTAAACGAGCAAGTGCAGATTCTAGAGAGATGTTGAGAACGGCTCACATACGTGGCCATTGGCCACATGTTTGGTATCAATGAAATTACTGTACGATACATAAGGAAACAAGAAACTGAGATCAGTTTCTTGATTGCACTGCCTCTCTGAGATCAGAGAGGCAGTGCAAACTAGTGGAATTCTTACTGCTAAACTGTTGAACAAAAGCCGAGAATTAGGGTTGAATTTGAAAGTGTCTGCAATTCTGCCCAGACACGATAGGAGGGAGTATATGATGAGAGCCTTGTCGATCAATTCGGCCCTGGAAAGATTGTGCAAGGCTCAAGGGGTAGAATTTTTTTCAGCCTGGAATGTACTTGTTAACAGGAGAGATTGCTTCTACAGGGATGGGATACACTTAAATAGAAAGGGTGCAAGAATATTTGCTGATGCTATCGAAGCAGTGTTAGGTGGGTCGGAAAACTGCTAGCTTGGGGGGAGACAAAGACCAATATATTGACAGTAGCCACTGGCAGAGGTGAAAGAGATTCTTGCACTGCTTCTATTAGAATGAGCAGAAGCCTGAAAAACAAGATGCATGGTATTTCAGAGACTGCTGGGAGCCACTGCGGTACAAGTAAACACATGGGTTGTGTTAGGGTAGCTAAGAATAGAAACAGGTGCAGGTATACTTGCGTGTACACCAATGCTAGGAGTTTAGTAAATAAATTTGATGAATTTGAGGTATTGCTCAAAACATCGAAGGCAGATATTTGCAGGAGTGTTGGGATATCAGAGACGTGGTGTCACACAGATATAAGGGATGCAGAACTGCAATTTGGGGAGTACAACGTCTACAGAAAGGATAGACAGGATAGGAAGGGGGGAGGGGTTATGCTATTAGTTAAGAAACACATAAAAACCAAGGAAGTGAAGCCAGTCGACATCGCTGGACAGTGCAGTGTGGAGTCAGTTTGGTGTGACATAAACATTGGGAGATCAAAATTGAGAGTAGGAGTGTGCTATAGGCCTAATGACTCTGATGAGTATAATAAGGAACTGTACAGGGAAATAGAGTGCGCCAGTAAATCAGAGTGTCTTATAATGGGAGATTTTAATTTCCCAGATATTGACTGGAATTTGGGGGCTGGTTACTCACACACTAGCAGGGCTTTTGTGGATTTATTGGATGATTGTTTTCTACATCAGCATGTTCGGGAGGCAACTAGAGGGAGTAATACTCTTGATTTGATTATCAGCAGTGATTCTTCATGCATTAAGAATCTGCAGATAAATGAACCACTAGGTGGCAGTGATCATAGTGTGCTGAAGTGGGATTTACTCAAAGAGGTAACTACCATTAGGGGTAAAGGGAAGGGTTATTGCTTCCGTAAAGGCGACTACGATGGACTGAGACAGTATTTAAATTCTATACAGTGGGACCAACTGATGATGTTACCAACAGCAAATTCAAAATGGGAAGCATTCAAAGAACTTATCTTGGAAGCTACTAGGCTTTACATACCAAATAAGAAATATTGTTCAAGGTTTAGGCCAAAATGGATGTCAGATGAACTAATGAGGCATATGGCAGAGAAGAAAAATGCATGGGATACATACAAATTAACACATGACACAGAAGCCTATGATAGATACAAGTTGATATGCAACCAAGTTACAAAGGAGGTTAGGCAGGCGAAGGCAGATTACGAGAAATCCTTGGCAAGGGATGCAAAGAAAAACAGCAAAGAGTTCTTTACTTATGTAAACTCTAGAAGGAAGGGGATGAATCAGATTGGTCCACTTGATATTGATGGGTCAAGTGTTGATGATCCTGCTCAGGTAGCTAACAAACTAAATGAATATTTTGCATCGACATTCACACATGAGGAGTTATTCAGCGAGGGGAATGCCAGAGGTGTATTCAACTCTAGCAGTAAGCTACAGAATCTTGAAATAACTGGGAGTAAAGTGGAGGAGAAACTGTTGAAGATAAACACAAGAAAGGCACCCGGGGTGGATGGGATCTATCCAGTTATATTAAAGGAGGCAGCAAAGGAAGTAAGCAAACCCTTAGCCATAATTATGAGAGCTTCTTTGGACTCAGGGGAGGTACCCATAGACTGGAAATGTGCAAATGTGACCCCAATTCACAAAGGAGGATCAAAGGCTGACACAAGTAATTATAGACCTGTGAGCTTAACTTCTGTTCCAGGAAAATTAATGGAGGCACTGGTTAAAGAAGCACTGCAGGATCATTTAGACACGACTTCAGTTATAGCTCAGACACAGCATGGTTTTGTTAAGGGTAAGTCTTGCCTGACCAACTTGATTGGATACTATGATGCAGTCACAAAAGAACTGGATGCAGGGAATAACTTTGATATTATATACTTGGATCTTAGAAAGGCTTTTGATACTGTTGCACATGGAAGACTGCTACACAAATTGGAGCAGTGTGACATTGGAGGCAAATTGCTGCTATGGATAAAGGGGTGGTTGAGGGGGAGAAGACAGAGAGTGGTAATCAATGGACACTGCTCATCGTGGACTGATGTTATTAGTGGAGTCCCTAAGGGCTCAGTGTTGGGTCCATTATTGTTTTCTGTATTTATAAATGATATTGATGATGGTATATCGGGCTTAATGTCCAAGTTTGCAGACGATACAAAGGTTGGCAGGGTTGTCAAGGACACTACTGACACTATGCTGCTGCAACAGGATCTGGAAAGGTTGAGCAGATGGGCTGAGAGGTGGCAAATGAAGTTTAACATTGACAAATGCAAAGTACTACACATGGGAAACAGCAACCCCCAGAGCAACGTATCAACTCTGTGGTACTACACTGACGGTGGTAGAGAATGAAAGGGACTTGGGGGTGGTTGTGCAGGCAGATATGAAGTTCTCTGAGCAGTGCAGACGGGCTGCAAGAGTAGCTCATGGAGTATTGTCAATGATATACAGGAATTTTTCCAGCAGGGATAAGGAGGTGATTATTCCATTGTATAAGGCGATGGTCAGGCCACACCTAGAGTACTGTATACAGGTCTGGAGGCCTCATTTCAAGAAGGATGTAGAGCTGCTGGAACGAGTACAGAGAAGGGCAACAAGATTAGTGAATGGAACAAAGGGGTGCTCTTACGAAGAAAGGCTTAAGTTTTGCAAATTACAGTGTCTGGAGACTAGGCACCAGCGAGGTGATCTGATAGAGGTGTATAAAGCCTTGAATGGTTTAAGCATGCTCAATGCTGATGGGATTCTTCCTCTAGCTCAGAAAAATCACCTGAGAGGGCATAAATTCAAATTGAGGAAAGACAGATGTAGGATAGACGTGCAGAAATTTGCCTTTAGCCAGCGGGTGGTTGGTTGGTGGAACAGACTTCCATCCCTTGTGGTGGAGGTTGATAGCCTAAATAAGTTTAAGGCTCAGCTGGACAGGTATTTTGAACGAACAGAGGGGTGAAGTGGAAGTGGGTTTTTTTTTTTTTTTTTTTTTTTTTTGGCTGATGCTGCATAAGCTTGCTTTCTTGCATCAAATGCCTCTACTAATGCTAAATGCTAATGCTAATGCTAAATATGCAACTTATGTGATAAAATAATGTTAAAAGTGGCGAATGCACTGTTCATTTGGATCGAAGACCAGCACAAGAAAAGCTTGCCTGTGAACATTGGTATGATTTCCGTTAAAGCCCTCATTCTTTACACCAGATTTTAGCATCAACCTCCTATACCAGCAGCACTGCAGAAACCACTTTCACTGCCAGCAAATGCTGGTTCTAGAAATTCAAGAGGCGTTATTCACTCCGTAATGTAAAGGTTACGGGAAAGTCTGCTAAGGCCTACCCTGTGCAACTCAAGAAGCTCACTGAGGAGAAGGGATATAAACCTGAACAGATTTTCAATGCTGATGAGATGGCATTATTCCGGAAGAAGATGCCTCAGCTCACCTATATAGCCATTGAATAGAAGATGGCCCCAGAATTCAGCGGGGCACGAAATCAGGTAACACTGCTAGTTTGCAGCAATGCAGCAGGCCATATGACAAAGCATGGCATAATATTCCTTGCGCAGAACCCAAGAGCAATTAGAGGACATAAGAAGAATATACTGCCTGTGTACTGGATGTGGAATGCAAAAACCTGGACGACAAAGGACCTCTTTCTGAACTGGTTCCACCACTGCTTCATCCCTGAAGTCAAGGAAAAGGGGCTTCCATTTAAAGTCCTCCTAATGCTGGACAATGTCCCAGGACACTCAAGTGATGGTCTTTCTACCTAATAACACTACCTCCCTTATCCAGCTGCTTGACCAGGGAATAATCAAGGCCTTTAAGGCCAACTACACGAAAAGGTGTATTGACAGAATTGTTGAGGCCATGGATAGCAACAACAACCTCAATGTTATTATTCAGTTTTGGAAGGACTTCACCACAGCTGACAGGCTCTTCCTAATAAAACACGCGCTGGTAGACATGGTGGATGCAAAAAATAACTTTGATATCATTTACTTGGATTTCAGGAAAGCTTTTGATACTGTTGCGCATGGAAGACTACTGTACAAATTGGAGCAGAATGGTATTAAGGGTAAATTGCTACAATGGATAAAACGATGGTTGAATGGGAGAAGACAGAGGATGGTAATCAATGGGTGCTGCTCTTCGTGGACTGTTATTAGTGGAATCCCACAGGGTTCGGTGTTGGGTTCACTGTTGTTTTGTATATTTATCAATGATATTGATGAAGGTATATCAGGCTTAGTGTCAAAGTTTTATATGATACAAAGGTTGGCAGGGATGTTAATGATAGTAATGGCAGTGTGCTACTGCAACAGGATCTAGAAATTTTGGGTAGATGGGCTGAGAAGTGGCAATTGAAGTTTAACCTTGACAAATGCAAAGTACTGCATATGGGTAGAAGTAACCCCAGAGAAACATACCAACCATGTGGTACTACATTTAAGGTGGTAGAAAATGAAAAAGATGTGGGATAATTGTGCAGTCAGATATGAAGTTTTCTGAGCAATGCAGACAGGCTGCCAGGGCAGGTCATGGGGTTTTGTCAATGATATATAGGAATTTTGCCAGCAGGGAAAAGGAGGGGATTGTTCCTCTGTATAAGGCAATGGTCAGGCCACACCTTGAGTACTGCGTACAGGTCTGGAGGCCTCATTTTAGGAAGGATATAGATTTGCTTGAGCATGTACAGAGAAGGACAACAAGATTGGTGAGGGAAATGAAGGGATCCTCTTACCAAGAGAGGCTTAAGTTCTGCAAATTGCAGTGGCTGGAGAGTAGGCACCTGCACGGTGATCTGATTGAGGTGTATAAGGCCTTGAATGGGTTGAGCATGCTGAATTCTGATGGGATTCTTCTACTTGTCCAGATTGAGGGGCATCAATTCAAATTAAGGAAAGAGAGATGTAGAAGAGATGTGCGAAAATTTGCCTTTAGCCAGTAGGTGATTAATCGCTGGAACAAACTTCCACCTGTCGTTGTGGAAGTTCACAGGTTAAATAAATTTAAGGAGGAACTGGACAAACATTTAGAAGGAACGGTTGTGTGAAAATTTTTTTTTTTATGGCTGATGCTGCATAAGCTCATACACTTGCTTTCTTGCATCACATGCCACTACTACTACATCAAGGACAAGTCTAAATGCCTACTGGAAAAACTTGTGGTGCGAGGTTGTGCATGACTTTAGTTCAGACCAACTACGAACCATTCCAGACAAACAGAGCAAGAAAACCATGGCAGAAACAAAGGAGTTGGCCAGGAGAATAGAGGAAGTAGATTGAGGACTTAGAGGAGGAGGAGGACATCAATGATTTAATTGATGGACAGGCAATAACACTAAGGGATGATGAACTCAAGGAGCTTGTCTGTTCCAACTCTGAAGATGAGGAAGAACTGCACCAAGAGAAGAAGTTTAACATGGAAAACCTAATGCTGGCAATTTGTGACGGCAAACGCCTTGTGGACTTCTACGAATATGACTTGATTCGTGAAATGAAGTTAAAGGAAAGCCTCATCGATATTTTTACACCATACACAGCCATGCTTGTTCAACAAGTTCAAACAAAAGAAGCAGCAGTTTCCCATCACAATGTTCCTGAAAACGACAGTTTCTACGTCAATGCTTAAAACTCCTCTTACCTCCGAACCGGACATCCCGACGTAGTAGTAGTGGCATGTGATGCAAGAAAGCAAATGTATGAGCTTATGCAGCATCAGCCAAAACAAAAAAAAAAAAAAAAAAAATCACACCATTCTCTCCAAATGTCTGTCCAGTTCCTCCTTAAATTTATTCAACCTATCAACTTCCACAACGACAGATGGAAGTTTGTTCCAGCAATTAACCACCCGCTGGCTAAAGGCAAATTTCGGCACATCTAATCTACATCTGTCTTTTCTTAATTTGAATTTATGCCCCCTTAGGTTCGTAATCTGAACAAGTGGAAGGATCCCATCAGAATTCAGCGTGCTGAACCCATTCAAGGCCTTATACACCTCAATCATATCACCGCGCAGGTGCCTAGTCTCCAGCCACTGCAATTTGCAGAACTTAAGCCTCTCTTGATAAGAGGATCCCTTCATTCCCCTCACCAATCTTGTTGCCATTCTCTGTACACGCTCAAGTAAATCTACATCCTTCCTAAAATGAGGCCTCCAGACCTGTACTCAGTACTCAAGGCGTGGCCTGACCATTGCCTTATACAGAAGGATAATCACCTCCTTTTCCCTGCTAGCAAAATTCCTATATATCATTGACAAAACCCCATGACCTGCCCTGGCAGCCTGTCTGCATTGCTCAGAAAACTTCATATCTGCCTGCACAATTACTCCCAGGTCTTTTTCATTTTCTACCACCTTAAGTTTAGTACCACACAGTTGGTACGTTTCTCTGGGGTTACTTCTACCCATATGCAGTACTTTGCATTTGTCAAGGTTAAACTTCAGTTGCCACTTCTTAGCCCATCTACCCAAATTATCTAGATCCTGTTGCAGTAGCACACTGCCATTACTGTCATTAACAACCCTGCCAACCTTTGTATCATCTGCAAACTTCGACACTAAGCCTGATTACCTTCATCAATATCATTGATAAATATACAAAACAACAGTGGACCCAACACCAGGCCCTGTGGGACTCCACTAATAACATTAGTCCAAGAAGAGCAGCACCCATTGATTACCACCCTCCGTCTTCTCCCACTTAACCATCATTTTATCCATTGTAGCAACTTATCCTTAATACCATTCTGCTCCAATTTGTACAATAGTCTTCCATGCGCAACAGTGTCAAAAGCTTTCCTGAAATCCAAATATATGATATCAAAATTATTTTTTTGCATCCAGTTCCTTTGTAACCACATCGTAGTATCCAATAAAATTAGTCAGACAAGACTTTCCCTTAACAAACCCATGATGTGTCTGAATTATTGCTGCAGTCTTGTCTAGATGATCCTGCAATGCATCTTTAACCAGCAACTCCATTATTTTACCCGGAACAGAAGTTAAACTAACTGGTCTGTAATTACTCTTGTCACCCTTCGATCCCCTTAGTGAACTGGGGATACATTTGCACATCTCCAGTCCGTGGGAACCTCCGCTGAGTCCAAGGATGCTCTCATAATTATGGCTAAGGGTTTGCTTAGTTGCTTTGCCGCCTCCTTTAATATAACTGGATAGATCCCATCCACCCCAGGTGCTTTTCTTACGTTTAACTTCAACAGTTTCTCTTCCACTTTGCTCTCAGTTATTACAAAATCATTAAGTATCCTGCTACAATTTGATAACCTTCTGCCATTTTCAAACCTTAATAATTCCTCACGTGTGAATGTAGATGCAAAATACTCATTCAGTTTGTTTGCTATCTGAGCAGGATCATCAACAGTCGAACCATCGATGTCAAGTGGACCAATCAGATTCATCCCCTTCCTTTTAGAGTTTATATAAGTAAAGAAATCCTTGTTGTTTTTCTTAGCATCTTTTGCCAAGGATTTCTCGTAATCTGCCTTCGCCTGCCTAACCTCCTTTGTAACTTGGTTACAGATCAACTTGTAGCTATCACAGGCTTCTGTGTCACGTGTTAATTTGATGCATCCCATGCATTTTTCTTCTCTGTTACGAGTCACATTAGTTCATTTGACAACCATTTAGGCCTAAACCTTGAACAATATTTCTTAATAGGTATGAATCTTTTAGTAGCATCCACGATTAATTCCTTGAATGCTTCCCACTGAGAATTTACTGTTGGTAACATCATCAGTTGATTCCACTGTACAGAATTTAAGAACTGTACAGTGGAAACTGTACAGAGACCACTGTACTCGCCTTTACGGAAGCAAAAACCCTTTCCTTTACCCCTGATGGTAATTAAATCTTTAAGTAAATCCCACATCAGTACACTGTGATCACTGCCACCTAGTGGTTCTTTTATCTGCAAATTCCTAATACATGAATGATCACTGCTGATAACCAGATCAAGAGTACTACTTTCTCTGGTTGCCTCTCGAACATGCTGCTGCAGAAAACAATCATCCAATAAATCCACAAATGTCTGACTAGTGTGTGAGTGCCCAACCCACAAGTTCCAGTCAATATCTGGGAAGTTGAAATCCCCCATTATAAGGTATTCCGATTTACTAGCCCACGTCAGCCAACATTGCTTTTTCTCCAGCCTCTGTGACCCCTACCACTGAGAAGTACTGAATACTGTGGCGAATACCTTGTTCTTAACTGTGTTAATAAAATTTTGATAAGGTATTTTCGAAACATGGATCTGAAATGTTACTCATTATTGTACAACACAATTAAATCTTTTAAACACATTTAAACATTTTCCTGTTAATTGTAAATGGTTGTGTAAGTGTTTAGGCATACATAGAAAATATCTGGGGCTATTTGGGCGAGAGTACCGACTTTCGTGGAATTTCACGTTTTCATGGGAAGTGTTGACACGTAACCACCTAACCACCGTGAATATGGAGACCCGACTGTATTTTCATTTCTGTTAGTTTATCTTATAAATACAATAAAATCTTTAAAAAATGTGTTATTCCTATTACTGTATTGTTAGACAAGGTTTTCGTTTTTATTATTTTATTTTATTAATTTAAATTAATTTATTCTTTCATTTATTTTTGATATTATTCTTAGATATATAGAAGTCCTCCCCCCCCCCCAAAAGGGAGTAAAATTTTGACACTTTTGGGGGACCTCGTTATTAATAAAACAAGAAAATTTGGGTCCCTTGAACTTTGTATTAACAAGATTCAACTGTAATAAGAAGAAATTAAATGAATCACCATATAATGATGCAATGGGAAAATTTACACATTATGTAATGTAATAAACCCGTGGCATTGAACATGTTTTGTTTACATATTCCTTACAGTTTTCTTGAAGAATACTCTACCCCTGTTAACATTAGCATTAGTAAGGTATATGATGCAATAAAGAAAGCTTATATAGCATCAGCCAAAAAACAAAACCCTTCCCATTTCACCCATCCATTCACTCCAAACGTTAGCATTAGTAAAGGCATATGATGCAAGAAAGGAAGCTTATGCTTGTGTAGTTCTGCCTTAAACTTAAATAAGTTCAAGGCAGAACTAGACAAACATAAGCTAGACCTCCACTACGACAGATGGGAGTTTGTTCCAACTATCAACCAACCACTGGCTAAAGGCGAATTACCACACGTCTATTCTACAATTGTCTTTCCTCAATTTGAATTTATGCCCCCTCAGGTGAGTAATCTGAGCAAGAGGAAGAATCCCATTAAAATTGAGCTTGCTCAATCTATTCAAGGCCTTAACACCTCAATTAGATCACCTCACAGGTGCCTACTCTCCAGAAGCTGCAATTTGCAGAACTTAAGCCTTTCTCGGTAACACCAACCTTTTGTTCCACTCATCAATCTTGTTGCCCTTTTCTGTACTCGTTCCAGCAACTCTACATCCTTCCTAAAATAGGGCCTCCATACCTGTATACAGTACTCGAGGCCTATTATATATTTTCTATGAAATTTGACCCCTAAATTACATTTACAAGATAATACACGTTTACAAATCCTTGGCAAAAGATGCTAAGAAAAGCAGCAAGGATTTCTTTATTTATATAAACTCTAAAAGGAAGGGGATGAATCTGATTGGTCCACTTGACATCGATGGTTCGACTGTTGACAATCCTGCTCAGATAGCAAACAAACTGAATGAGTATTTTGCATCTACATTCACACATGAGGAATTATTAAGGTTTGAAAATGGCAGAAGGTTATCAAATTGTAGCAGGATACTTAATGATTTTGGAATAACTGAAAGCAAAGTGGAGGAGAAATTGTTGAAGTTAAACAAGAAAAGCACCTGGGGTGGATGGGATCTACCAGTTATAATAAAGGAGGCGGCAAAGCAACTAAGAAAACCCTTAGCCATAATTATGAGAGCATCCTTGCATCCTTGGACTCATGGGAGGTTCCCACGGACTGGAGACGTGCAAATGTATCCCAATTCACAAAGGGGGATCGAAGGGTGACACGAGTAATTACAGACCAGTAAGTTTAACTTCTGTTCCAGGTAAAATAATGGAGTCACTGGTTAAAGATGCATTGCAGGATCATCTAGACAAGACTGCAGCAATAATTCAGACACAGCATGGGTTTGTTAAGGGAAAGCCTTGTCTGACAAATTTGATAGGATATTATGATGTGATTACAGAGGAACTGGATGCAAAAAATAATTTTGATATCATAACAAACAACAAACAGGCTTCGGTGTTAGGTCCACTGTTGTTTTGTATATTTATCAATGATATTGATGAAGGTATATCAGGCTTAATGTAGAAGTTTGCAGATGATACAAAAGTTGGCAGAGTTGTTAATGACAGTAATGGCAGTGTGCTACTGCAACAGGATCTAGATAATTTGGGCAGATGGGCTAAGAAGTGGCAACTGAAGTTTAACCTTGACAAATGCAAAGTACTGCGTATGGGTAGAAGTAACCCCAGAGAAACGTACCAACTGTGTGGTACTACACTTAAGGTGGTAGAAAATGAAAAAGACCTGGGAGTAATTGTGCAGTCAGATATGTTTTCTGAGCAATGCAGACAGGCTGCCAGGGCAGGTCATGGGGTTTTGTCAATGATATATAGGAATTTTGCTAGCAGGGAGAAGGGCCTTGAATGGGTTATATAAGGCCTTGAATGGGTTGAGCATGCTGAATTCTGATGGGATCCTTCCACTTGTTCAGATTACGAACCTAAGGGGGCATAAATTCAAATTAAGAAAAGACAGATGTAGAATAGATGTGCGGAAATTTGCCTTTAGCCAGCGGGTGGTTAATTGTTGGAACAAACTTCCATCTGTCATTGTGGAAGTTGATAGGTTGAATAAATTTAAGGAGGAACTGGACAGGCATTTGGAGGGAATGGTGTGATTTTTTTTTTTTTTTTTTGGCCGATGCTGCATAAGCTCATACACTTGCTTTCTTGCATCACATGCCACTACTACTACTACAATACTGATGACAACTAATAAATTACTGATGATGATAGCATTACTTCTAGATCATTAGACCAGTAGTATAATAAGGTCATTTGTAAATTAATATTAACTGCTATAAGTATTAGAATCTAAACTTAAGAATTTAATGCCCTCCTTGCAGAACACAATGTAAATAGTTGGCAGAGGTATTTAGCACAAAAATTTCATATTAGTATAGCACAAAAATACCACAGTATTATTCTCTATTATACATAAAATTTCCTAAATGTGAAGTACAATGTGTGGCTATTAAATAATGAGGCTGTTGTAATAAAATAAATATAATGAAATATTTTTTACCTTACCAGTTATCCCCTTCAAAATAATTGCCTTCAGTTTGCATACAGTGTTCCCTATGTTTCTTCAAGAACAGAAACATTTCTGGAAGTCACATTCTGTAAGCCCTTTTAACACTTTGGTTGTTTTATGATGAATATCTTTCGAATAACGGATGATGTTTTTTTATGAATAATGGACTGAAAATACGTTCCCTTAAGTACACTTTTCAGTTTAGGGAAGAGAAAAAGTTACAAGAGGCTAGGATCTGGTAAGCAGGGTACAAGTTACAAGTTCACACACAGGGATTTGTTTTTTGGCCAGAAACTGGCAGAGAGTATGTTGTGTGCTGAAGCGTCCGACCATCCTTCCACAATTCAGGTCTCTTCCTTAAAATTTTATCATGCAGCCTTGTCAGAACTTCAAGGTAGTATGTCTGAATGACAGTCTGATTTGGTGGGACATATTTAGCCATAATAATTCCTTTAATATCAAAGAAAACAAGAAACACTGTTTTCATTTTTGATATTGACATTCTTGTTTTTTTGGGTCTGGGGGATTGTTCTAAAAGACAGTCCATTGCATTGACTGTCTTTTAGTTTCTGGCACAAACTGGAACAGCGAACTTTCATCGCAAGTAATTACAGTACTGAAAAAGCCTGGATCTTCTTCAATTTTTTAAAAAACTTCACAAACTTGAAGTCTTCTCATTCTTTGGCCTTCATTCAAAAATTTTGGCACCACCCTGGCACATATTTTTCTCATACCTAAATTATCGGTTAAAATCTGTCTATTTCTTTGTCCATATTGAGTTCTGATGCAACCATTCGAATGCTTAAATGATGATCACTTCTAATCAATATGCTTACCTGATCCACATTTTCATCAGATTTCATGGATACTGAAAAGCCTAGTATTTTTCCGCATTCTCTTTTTCTTATAAAAATTTTTTATACCATTCAAAACGTGCAAGCTCTTGACATAGCATCTTCCCCATAAATTTGACATAACTCATAACTTTCCGCTGGTGTTTTCTTTAGTTTTTGTAAAAATTTGAAGTTGATTCGCTGTTTAATTCTGTCTGTCATTTTTCCAGCAAACTGCAAAAATACAAGGTAATAAAAACCTGTCTCACCGCAAAGCAGATGAATGTGACTCATCAGATAACTAGGAAAAGGTTCAAGATCAACTGCTGTGGTTTTGTTTTGTAAGTAGCACTTGGTGTGTAGTGGCTGTGCATACAGTCTCATTATTTAATGACCACACCTCATTACAGTTAATGACAATAAAGCTTCAATTGTTCCTGTCAGAGAAACTGGCTGAAGCTTCTCTTGACATTATAAAAAAATTTATTTGTCATCGTTGTGAATTTTTTGCAGTACAAGAGCTATATAGGCAATATCTTGTGGTATTCAGATGAGCAAACTTCTGTTAGAGAAATTTAGACATTATAGTACATTATCTTTTTCAGAAAGGAGAAAATGAAGTAAGTAGTAAATGGGCCATGGAGTAAGTGGTAATTGTTATAGATTTATAAGTATTAGTATAGGCATATGATGCAAGAAAGCAAGCTTATATAGAATCAGCCAAAAAAAAAAAAAAAAAAACATCCTGTTTCACCCATCCACTCACTCCAAAAGTTTGTCTAGTTCATCCTTGAATTTATTTAAGCTGTCAACTTCCACAACGACAGATGGAAGTTTGTTCCAGCAATCAACCACCATTGGCTAAAGGCAAATTTCTGCACATCTACTCTACAACTGTCGTTCCTCAATTTGAATTTATGCCCCCTCAGATGTGGAATCTGAGCAAGAGGAAAAATCTCATCAGCAATGAGCTTGCTCAAACCATTCAAGCCCTTATGCACCTCAATAAGACTACTCTGCAATTTGTAGAACTTAAGCCTTTCTTGGTAACAGCAACCCTTTGTTCCACTCACTAATCTCTTTGCCCTTCTCTGCATTCGTTCCAGCAGCTCTACATCTTTCCTAAAATGAGGCCTCCAGACCTGTATGTAGTACTCAAGGTGTGGCCCAACCATTGCCTTCTACAAGGGGATACAAGTAGTAACTGTCATAGCAAAATGGAGCCACAAGAAAGATGAATTACAGAAATTCCTTAACTGCCTTAACCACTGTTACACAGAATTTCTTTCTCCAGGGAAAGAAAACCAAAATAACAGGCTATCTTTTCTTGACATCCTTCTCACTAGACGTAATGACAGGGTCAGCAAATCATTATAAAGGAAATTCACAAGCTCTGGCATAATCCCTAACTACAGATTATTCATCTGCACTCTACCAAAGTAGAGGTAATCAGATTGTACATTCTCAGGGCCCCTTGCATCTGACAGGGCTTGGACCTACAAGTAGAGTTGGTCAGTATTAAGACACCAGGAAGGAATGGTTACACAATCTCCAAAGTAATAGGGAACACTACCGGAACTTACAAGGACAAAGACCCAAACTGCAAAACTGAAGAACCATCACCATCCTGTATGTGCTGGTAATTAGCCAGAAAACTGCCAAAATAACTAGATCCTTTGAGATAACCACATATTCACTGGTTCCTACTGCACCATGAAGAAAACGTTTATTAAACCAAAGTCCATTCCCCCAAATCCCAGAGTCTCGGTATAAAAACTGACATATGGATGTAGAAGAATCATACAGAAGATTTCTATACAACTGGATAAATACTCAAATACCAACAATGTCGATGTGTAGAAAAATGAGATCATGTAACGATCCAACCTTATATGCCCTACAGTGCTGTTGAGTGGGAACTAAAATCAGCACCAGTCCTTACCACCAACCACTTGTACTCCAGAATATCATTCAGGGAACCCTATTATTTTTATATATATATTATTATTATTTTTATCTATATATATATATATATTTATATACATATATATATATATATATAAACAAAAAACATCATATTTATTACCATACACAATGTCAATGAGTAGAAAAATGAGATCATGTAAGGATCCAACTTTATATGCTCTACAGCAGTGTTTCTTAATCTTTTTACTCTCATGGCACATTTTCGAAAGAATAAAAATTTTGCGGCACACCTACGTAGTCATAGAAGAAGAAATTTCTAAATTAAATAAATAGAATGAAAAATAATATTAACAATTTTTTTATTTATACTTATGTTATATCTGTGTTATGCAAACAATAATTCTTAAAACCAAAATAAAATATAAAAATAATTAAATAAATAATTACAAAAAGAAAATATGTATGCCTTCAACAAAGCTTTAAATTATTCAAATATTTGATAGAGATCACATGAATTTTTATTTAAAAAATTATAGTCAATGTGAAATACGTGATTGACGATGTTTTGTTATTTCTGCTATAAAAAAGGTCTTATTTCAGACAGAGCAACTCGCAGGTCATCTTCGACATTTTCCAATCTTGATCGTTTTTTTATTTTTCATGTTAGTGAGAGTTGAAAATCCTAACTCATATAGATACGACGTAGAAAATTGGAGTAAAATATTTATTGCTATTTTAGATAACTTTGGATATGCATCTCTGACTGAAATCCAAAAAGTATCCAAATGAAATTCCAAATATTTGATTTTTAATGTTCGATCAGGTGAAAGGGAAATCAGTTCTTCCTCTTCTTCAAGACAAAGATTCCAGTTTGATGTATCATTAATAAAAGTATTTCGCATCCAGTCATATTTTTCCGATTTAATAGATGGAAAATTTTTTTCATTGTCTTTTGAAGCAAATCCAAATGGTTTTTCACCAATGGTGCAAGAAAATTTCTCATCTGTTCAGGAATCTTAGGAAACATAGCTAAATTATTTTCAAGTTTATTCATCCACAAGCATAATTTTTTTATCAAAAGCAATTAACTTATCTGTTGATCTTAAGATATTTTTGTTTCGCCCTTGTAAACTAGTATTTAAAATATTAAGATGTGCAATTATATGTTCTATGTAGGTCAGTTTTGCACACCACAATTCATTGTTAAAACAATCATAAAATTTTTGTATTTTCATACAATTCTTTTGTTTTCCTGCGGTACTTATTTCATTTTAAAAAATGTACAAAGTTCTGCTCACAATTCAAATACACGGGCTAAAACTTTTCCTCTAGAAAGTCAACAAATATCATTATGTAGTAATAAACAATTGTAGTTAGATTCCATGCTGTCGAATAATTCTTTGAAAATTCGTGATTTTAAAGGTCTGCTTTTAATATAGTTAACAATATTTATTACGTCATCTAGTACAATGCTTAATTCCGTTGCGAGAGTTTTGCCTACTAAAGCTTCTCGATGAATAATGCAATGTGTAGAAATAAGATTTGAATTTTTTTGTTTTGCAAATGCCAAAAAACCATTTTCAGGTCCGATCATTGATGCAGCACCATCTGTACAAAAATTTCATGACAACTTTGTCTTTTCGAAAAAGTTATCTACACAATTAAATATTTCCCTTCCTGTCGTTCTTCCTAGCAATTCGTGACAGAATAAAAATTGGTTCATAATTAAATCTCCGTTAATGAATTGAACAAATCCCATTAATTGTGTTTTCCTGCTGATATCTGTTGACTCATCTATTTGCAGAGCAAAAATTTGACCAAGTTTTTGTTGAACATTTTCTACTAAATTTTCCGACATATCGATTATTCTTCGACTTATAGTATCGTTGGAAAGAGGAATTTTATTTATTTCAGCTTCTGCATCTTTGCCGAACATACATTTCACCATTATATGACAAGCAGGACCGATCAACGTTTCTCCAATCGAATGAAGTTTCCCTTTTTGCGCAATAAGTTGCGCTACTTCATAGGAGGCAATTTGTGCTTTGTCAGACACTTTTATTGTGTTTTCAAATTTTTGTATTTGTTTGGCACTATTTGTCATTAATCGTTCAAAATACCTTTTGTCTTTAGACATCAAATTTTGATGAATTTTTTCTATATGGCGTTTTAGCTTGCTAGGAACCATTGCACTGTTTGCTTTTTTATGTCCGCATACAACACATAAAGGTAAGGGGAAATTTATGTCCCCTGTCCATTTAAACCAAAATTTCAGTAATCTTCATTATATTTTCTTGTACTAATTTTCGATCTTTTTGGCTGAGATTCATCGGCGTTGGTATTGTTCATATTATCACTATTTTCAATGGATACATTTGTATCTGCTGCAGAACTACTGTCACCGACATCAATAGTTTTGTTTTTATTTAAAAATTTTTGTATATCCATTTTCAGTTTTTTCTAATAAACAAAAAACGGTTTTGTAGAATTTTTAATTTTTATATACATTTAAATTACCTTAAGAAATCGCCTAACCCTAAATTATTTACTTTACAACACACAGTTTAATATGACAATATTAACACGATATATATAAACAAGTAATACGCCGCATGCCTACGCATACAACTCCCAGAGAACTAGAGACGGGATCCCATATTTTGATTTTCTGAAGTAATTCAGGGGCGCTGTGCACTTATACAGGATCGCATCAGTCCGATTCACGTGGTCTGCAGGCGACAGATACTTGGTCTTTATTCAAATAGTGTTGACGCCTGAATGCAGACGCCCCCGTATTCGGATATGTCAATTTCAATTCGTCATAAAAAGATCCTACGTGTACTTTATTCTTATTAATGGTATTGTACGTATATTCGGACAATGATGTTAAAATAAAAACGACGCTAGTTTTTTTTTTAAGATTTTGTGGCACACCCTTTGAGAAACACTGCTGTATAGTGCTGTTGAGCGGGAACTAAAATACCACCTTACCACCAACAACTTGTACTCCAGAATATCATTCAGGGAAGCCTATTTTATATATACAGTAGAACCCGGATGAGAAATTCCTGCATAAGAAGTTTTCCCCTGTACTAGGTTTGGTGTTTTAAGTCCCAATTAAAGTTTGTAATAAAGAATACACAGAGTATTATTATTATAGTCGCGTTTTTCCCAACTAATACGTTTCTTTAAATATACAAATTTTTTATTTGTATATTTTGGTGAGAAACTTTAATATATTTTAAATTAATATATTCATTTAAAAAAATATACATTAAACAATATAAACATTTTGGTAATCGAACAAGTTAGTGTCAAGCATTTTTGATATGCATGTATCTCATATTGTGAATGCCTTCACAAGTTGCCCTGATATTGAACTAGCTTGAATAAGCAACACTTCAACAGTGGATTCTCGACAAATATGTATTCTGGTATTCTGGCTAATTACCGGCACATACAGGATGGTGATGGTTCTTCAGTTTTGCAGTTCGGGTCTTTGTCCTTGTAGGTTCCAGTAGTGTCCCCCATTACTTCTTCAACAGTGGATTCTTGGCGAATACCACCACCCCTGGATGGTGGTATTTGCCAAGAATCCACTGTCGAAGTGTTGCTTATTCGAGCTAGTTCAATATCAGGGCAACTTGTAAAGGCATTCACAAGATGAGATATGACAAAAACGATGCCATTTCACCTACTTCAGTGATTTACTACAAACTAAAATGATGCTTGGCACTAACTTGTTCGATTAGTGAATTTCCTGTAGTCTGAGACTTTCAGCACTAAAACCTTTTTAGTATAAATATTTTGATATAAAGGAAGTGACATATTGCAATTGTTTTCATTGATATTCATAAATGGATAGCATCAGCCATGTGAAGCACAGTGATGCATTTGTCATCAAGTTCTGATGGTTCTGAACAGTTCTGAATTACTTAGTGGATTGTTGCTCTGTACTATTGTAATTGTGACCTTTTAAGGTATGTTGGAACTCATCCTTCCAACTTGGTAATGAGTATTTGGTAAAGAATTGAACAGAATGTTAAGCAATTAGAAATCCTCAGTTTAAAAATGTTTCCCATAGGCAGAGTGAAATATTTATAAATTCTGAAATAATACGTAAAAATGATCTTTAAGTTATGTATGTGTATCTTTTCATTTTTATTTGTGTAGTTACTATTTCATATCCTTAGGTCACTTTCCCTTCTAAGAAGTTCTAAACCTCCGGTCCCTTGGAAAACTTCTTATCTGGGTTCTATTGTATATATATTTATATATATAAACAAAAAACTTCATATTTACTGCCACAAACAAGAAGGATGGTGTAACTTCAGAGAAGAATATTTCCAGCTATTCAAAGATAAAATCCTTTTCAATTATAAACTGCGTCATTTATAACCTGTCATTTCTACAGTAGAGCATTTTCTTTTTTTTTTTTTTTTTGAAATTGGAATTCCAGAGCAGATATGAAACATTAATATCAATTGCAATTTTATTTAATTAAATGAAATGTGCTTTTGTTTAGAAAATCCTCTTTTCCACTATTGTTACACAAATGTTTGTAACATTTTGCAAATACACATTGATACTGTGTTTCGAAATGATTAACTCTAACCTCCTAAGACCTAGTGGTCAGGCTGTAGCACAAACAGAACATATTGCAGGCAGCAGAGAACAATTCAAATGATTTACCTTGTTTAAACTTGTTTCTTTTTATTATTTAGATATCCTAAGTGAATGCTAAAGCTAAGAAACTCATCATAACTGTAGTTCACAGCCACTGCAGACTTACAACACAGTAAAGTGGGGACTGTATGGGTATAACAACAGAAAATAGGCATGAAATACATTGCTGATTAAAGTTCATGAACAGAATATACCCTTTGCTGCAATGTGATGTGTATAACTGGTCACATCAATGAAAAATAAAATCACTGTTCTGTAACCCAATCAACAGTTCAACATTTCAGATTCGATTGTTTCCCTTCAATACATGCATTTCAAAAACTGTGATCAATCAATTGCATGGCTTTAAAACAATGAGACACATTTAAGCATAGAGAACAGTTTAGAAATTAATCAGCCTAAAAAATTAGAAACAAATTTCACATTATAAAATATGACAATCTTTCATTACAGAAACAAACTTGTAACTGCAGCATATATAGGTAGTAATTTCAATAAAAAGTTCACATTGATTTTTAAAAGTTAATAGTTTCTGCTTCTTCATGTATGGTAGAAGATAAAAAAAAAGAGTAAACATTTACACTAAATTTAGTGGCCAATGTAGGAAATTTTCTCAGCTATATATATATCAGTGTGTATACCACATTCTATTAAATAAAGTATAATTAAAGTCTAGACATGCTACCACAATATTGTACTAATTCTTTGCTTTGAGTTGAAATTTTGCTTGGTACTTCATAACTTATACACTTGGTAGGTTTGAGTTTTATTTTTCATATATACTTACATTTCACGTAAACTCACCTATTCTGAAAGTATCCTGTTTTGGACCTTCAATTTCTTCATCATATTTTGAAAGAAGAGCTTTCTTTTTTACCTAAATGATTTAAATAAAAGTGTCCATTAAGTAAACAGAATTTTATTTTGGTTGCTGTTGAAAACTTCATTAAATCACTCTAATTGGGCAATGTTTCAATGGTCAAGGGCTGTTTGATAGAAAGCTTTAGCATGCGGTGGTCATTCGGACCTTATCGCATCCTCCGTATTTGGTGGTCACAGGCTCGAACCTCGGTCTAATCAAGAAGTGTGTGCTACGCACTGCGGCTCCTGCCCACCTGGCTACAGAGGTGCCTCGAGCTGACTAATATGTATTATGCATTTGATAAATCACAAAACCTTGCATGGTGAATGGAAGAAATAGAAATAATGATTAATGAAATAAGATAATGATAGAGATAAATAATTCTATAATTAAAATTCTAGTTGAAATCTTTATACTGAAAATAATTAGAAAATTCTCTTCATGATATCTTCAGTTCTAGTATTCATGTACAAGAACTAGAACTAAAGATATCATGAGTTCTAGTATTCATGTACAACTGACACAGTTACTTGTGACCATATTGGACATATTGGAATCACGGTAAGATTTCATAATGGATTGCAGGGTAGCTACAAGGCAGGAAGAAGAGGGTCATGAGTAACAGTGATTCTTCAGGTAATCTAACTTTAAACTCCCAAGGATCAGTTCTGAGACCACTGTTGTTTCTGATTTTCATAAATGGCATGAACAAACGGATAGAGGGTGATGTCAAAATGTGAAGATGATTCCAAGACTGGTAGAGTAGTTAATGATCAGCACCAAGCAGAGCCTCTTCAGGATGACTTGGGTGGGCTTCAAGGATAGTCAGAAAAGTAGCAGCTACATTTTAACAACAAAATGCAAGATCTTACACCTGGGGAATAGCAACCCCAAAATAACTTTTACACGTGGTAGGTATGAGTTAAAACAGTAGAGGAACCTAGGAATTATGATATGGTTGGACATTAAGTTCTCCGAGCAACGCAGACAGGCAACCAGAAATGCCCATGGTGTCCTATCAAACAATTGCTATTGGAGAGGAGGTTGTGATCCCATTGTACAAGGCTATTTATAAGACCGCACTTTGAATACTGTGTTCATATGGAGATTGCACATAAAAAAAAAAAAAGATATCAAGCTTCTTGAACGAGTCCAAAGATAGGCAACCCACTTGTCACTTTGTGAAATGTGCAAAGGGCACCTATATAAGGAAAGAATTCAAAAGTGTGCTACAGAACTTGGAAACCAGGCACCACAGAGAGGACCTCACTGAAGTATATAAGAGAGAGAATAATAAATTGAATTAAAGTGAAATTTTCACTGTTATAAAGGATTCCAGAAGTGAAGACAATAAATTCAAATTACAGGGGAAGAGGTTCAGACCGGATTGCAGTATGAATTGAAGTTTTCTTTTAGCCAGCTCACTGTTGAGTATTGGAACAAGTTGCCTCTGCAGGTAGTTTAAGTTGTCAGTTTAAAAAAGCTCAAAGGTCAACTGCATAGTTACCTGCATGAGGAGGAGGAAAGTTCATAATTAGTCTATTTTCTTGTCTACCTTTTATTTTTTATATCTTCCATTATATTTTTATTATTTTTTGATTTTTATGTATTTTTTTTTTTTTTTTTTTTTTTTCAGTGCAGCAAAAGCCTGTGACTTCCATTCACTATAATGTATAGCTAATACTACTAATAATAATAACACCAAACAATAACATCTGTAATATTATAAATGTAGTTTATTGCCATAATAAACACTTCTAACACCAATTATACTCCTATGGAATTATAAAAATGAATATGAAAAACTGATGTGATAACTTAGCACAGTTGAAATAATGGTGTATGATTAGCCCAGTGGTTACTGACCCACCAAAATCATGGACACAGCTTTGAATTGCTCAAATAAAAAAAAATTAATTAATTAAAATCACAAAAGTCACTTCATCAGACTCTCCCTCCCCAAAGTTTGAAGTGACAATTGAGGCAGAGGTTGCTATCTGCTGATGGTTCCAATAACTGCCACCACCAATGGATGCAAAAACCAATGTTATAACTAGTCACCTCCATAGCTGGATGAAGATTAGAAGTAGAAATATTGTACATACTGCATCAAGTGTGGGACAGGATAAAGCCATTCTAGTTCAGGCCTTATGGGTCAGTTTGAAAAGTCGGAGACGGTCTCCCACAAACAACAGTGGAAAATAGCGCTGTCTCTCGTATGGCTAATATACAACTGAAGGACAAGACCACCCAACCCAACCAGCTGGAAGTGATTCTTGCACAACTGCACTAGTGACCACCCAGGGAGGAAGAAGGCATCACATAAACTAGAGCAGCAAAATGAATATGTTTTGCTGACTAAAAGGTTAAAAATAGCTGCAGGCATAGATGAAAGTGATTCTTGCACTACTTCTATTAGAATGAGCAGTGGCCTGGACGGTGGGGTGCTGGGGGTTTCATGGACTGATGGCAGTCATGATGAAAGAAACAAATACATGAGCTGTGTTATGGTAACTGAGAATAAGAATAGGTGCATGTGTAGCATTGGTGTACTTGCACATACACCAATGCTACACATGTACTTGCACATACACCAATGCTAGAAGTATAGGAAATAAATTTGATGAATTTGAAGTACTGGTCAGGATATCAAAGGCGGATATTGTTGGGATATCAAAGATGTGGTGTCACACAGATATTAGGAAGGCAGAATTGGAATTTGGGGAGTAAATGTGTACAGAAATGATAGACAGGATAGGAAGGAGAAGTTATGCTGCTAATTAAGAAAAACATAAAATCTAAGGAAGTGTCATCTGTGTCAACTGGACAGTGCAATGCTGAGTCAGTTTGGCACTAGGAAAGCAAAAATAAGAGTAGGAGTGTGTTATAGGCCTAATGACTCCAATAAGTACAATGAACAATTGTACAGAGAAATAGAGTGGGCCAGTAAATCAAAATGTCTTATAATGGGGGATTTTAACTTCCCAGATATTGACTGGAACTTGTGGTTTGGTCGCTCGCACACTAGCAAGACTTCAGTGGATTTATTGGATGATTGTTTTCTGCAGCAGCATGTTCGAGAGGCAACCAGAGAGGATAATACTCTTGATCTGGTCATCAGCAGTAATTATTCATGTATTAAGAATTTGCACATAAAGGAACCACTAGGTGGCAGTGATCACAGTGTACCGATGTGGGATTTACTTAAAAATATAATTACCATAAAGGGTAAATGGAAGGGTTTTTGCTTCTGTAAAGGTGACTACAATGGTCTCAGACAGTTTTTAAATTCTGTACAGTGGGACCACTGATGATGTTACCAACAGCAAATTCTAAGTGGGAAGCATTCAAGGCTGTTGCTGTTATTTGGTTTTTAGGAGCATTAGCAACTAAGGCCATATTGCTCCGGTGCGGTGGTCATTCCCTGACCTTTCCGCATGCTCCGTATTTGGTGGTGACGGGCTCGAACCCCGGTCTAATCAAGAAGCTTGTGCTACGCACTGGTGCTCGTTCCCACCTGGCTACGGAGGCGCCAGCATTCAAGGAATAAATCATGGAAGCTACTAGGCTTTTCATACTAACTAAGAAATAATGTTCGTGGTTTAGGCCCAAATGTATGTCTGATGAACTAAGAGGACTTGTGGCAGAAAAGAAAAATGCATGGTATGCATATAAATTATCAGGAGACACAGAAGCACTTGGCAGATTGATTGATTGATTTTTTGTGGTGCAAAAACAGCAAGGTTATAGTGCGCCACGGAAAGATTAAAATTCAAAAAAGATTAGACTGGTTACTTTTAAAAAGGTTACTTCGTCTAAAGTTGCATATATATATATATACAGACATATCAATACATAAAATCAGTACAATGATAAAAGTAAATTGTATATTTCATATGAGTGTATACATATTGATCGATTTTAAAAATTTAAAAACTGCTGACACATTGTTGTTGTCATTTAAAATCTGACTGAGTGTATACAGCTCAGTCAGATGGGTAAAAGCGCTAAAACGAGCATTTATAAAACTGGTACAATCGCATAAAATGTGTTGGACGGATAAAACGGTGTCGCATTGCTCGCACATAGGAGGGTCATCGGCCCTCAGCAAAAAGGAGTGTGTCACATGACAGTGTCCTATGCGGAGCCGGGTAAGAACAACTTCCTCCTTGCGATCCATGCATAAGCTGGACCCCCAAGGATGGATCACAGGCTTAATTCGACATAGTTTGTTTGTAGTAATCAGGAGATGCCACGAATCTTGCCACTGAGATTGTAGGTTACTACGGATCACTTGCCTGTAGTCTGTATAGGGGATTAACAGGTCAAGATTATCCGTCGGGGCTGCCGATTTGGTTGCAATGTCAGCCAAATCATTTCCTCTAATCCCGATGTGACTGGGGATCCAGCAGAAGCGGATATCGAATCCACTTACATAGAGGCTGTATATTATCTGCTGAATTCGGGACAGGGTTGGATGATTAGTGCATGACACCGCTGATAAAGCCCGTAGTGCACTCATTGAATTGGCATATATAATATACCGTTGGTAACGGTGTTTTCTTATGTGATCTAGAGCTAACTCTATAGCATGCAGCTCTGCAGTATAAATGCTGCAGTCAAGGGGTATCTGCTCTGATATGGTATCATTTGGAAAAACAGCAGCAGATCCCACATACGATTCTGACCTCGAGCCGTCTGTATAAACTGGCAAGAAGTCAGAATGTTCCGCACGGTGTTGTGAATAGAGCTGAAGGTAGACAGAAGCTGGAGTATAAGACTTCGCCGCAATCTTGAGCGAGAAGTCACATGCTGGTGTTTGTGCATGCCAGGGTGGAAGGGGCTCCTTTGGTGATCGAGCAACCTTGTCTACCGAGATGTTAAGCTCATTGAGTAGCTCTTGAACACGAATGCCGAATGGGCAATTGGCGGCCCGTCGTGTGTTATAAATATTTTCTCATCGTGGCTCGAAAACGGATGTCCACGTGGGATGGTCTGGCAGGGACTTCAGCTTGAAGGCATATTGTAGAGACAACTGCATTCGTCGAAGCGACAAGGATGGTTCATTTGCTTCGACATACAGACCTTGGACAGGTGATGTTCTGAATGCACCAGTAGCAATACGAATGGCTTGATGATGGATGGGGTCAAGCCAACGAACAGTGTTATTTCTAGCAGATGCATATACCTGAGACCCATAATCTAATTTTGAGCGTACAAGTGCATGGTATAGACATAGTAGAGTGCATCGGTCTGCACCCCAAGAGGTAGAAGAGAGAGAGCGGAGAATGTTAAGCCCTCTCGTGCACTTTGTGCGTAGCTGACAAATGTGTTGGACAAATGTCAGCTTTTTGTCAAAAATGAGTCCCAGGAATTTCGCCTCTGATACAACTGGAATGGTGCTTTGTCCAAGTCGTAATACGTTTGTAACAAAAATGTACGCAAACGGTCTTCTCCGGTGAGAACCTGAAATCATTGGCTGTGGCCCAGGAGTTAAGAAGGTCAATAGCTTGTTGCAGTTGTCTCTCAATAACCCTCATATTGCATGATTGAGAGAATATGCTAAAGTCATGGACGTAGAGTGCACTGTTTATAGTTGGAGGAAGTTGTTCAGAAATAGAATTTATTTTAATGGCAAAAAGTGTGACACTTAAGACAGATTCTTGTGGTACCCCCCTCCTCTTGGCAAAAGGGCCGCAAAAGGGAGGATCCTACACGAACTTGGAAATAATGGCAGGATAAAAATTTTTTAATAAAAATGGGAAGGTGGCCTCTTAGACTGAGGTTGTAAAGGTCTTTTAAAATACCAAATCTCCAAGTTGTGTCGTACGCTTTTTCCATGTCAAAGAAGATGGACACAAAGTGTTCTCTTTTTAGGAAAGCATCTCGGATAGATGTTTCCAGTCTAATTAAGTGGTCCAGTGTGGATCTGTTTCTTCGAAGCCGCACTGAAAGCGGGAGAGAAGGTTGTTCGATTCTAAATACCATAAGAGCCGAGCATTGACCATTCTCTCCAATATTTTGCACAGACAGCCGGTCAGAGCAATAGGACGATAGTTTTTTGGACATTTAGGATCCTTTCCTCGCTTAGCAAAAGCAAGAATAGTTGCCTTGTGCCAGGTATCCGGAAAATGCTCTTCAAGGAAGATTCTGTTGTACAGGAAGAGCACACGGTTCATGGATTCTGGTGAAAGATGTTTGATCATTTAATATTGAATGTTGTCTGGTCCAACAGCGGTAGCCTTTGTACGGGCGAGTGCTGTTTTCAGCTCATTGATATTAAATGGCCCATTGTATGGGTGGGAACCCTTCGATGTGAATTTAAGAGCCTGTTTTTCAGTGTTGCGCTTTAAGACCAGAAACTCTGGGGAGTAAGATGATGTTGCAGAGATGTTAGAAAATGTTTCCCCAAGAGCATTGGCTATTGCAGTAGAGTCTGCAATAGTACATCCATTATATTCAAGGACCGATGAGGGGTGTGCTGTATATTTTCCCTTCATTTTCCGGATTTTTTCCCAGACCATCTTAGTGCTGGTCGTCTGGGTAATGGATGATGTGAAACGGATCTACAATTCCTTTTGACTCTGATGGCGGATGTAGCGTAGTTTGGCTCGTGCACTTTTAAAGGCTAATAGGTTGACTGTGGTAGGATATCGTCGAAATATCCCCCAAGCTTTGTTTTGAGCCTTTTAGCTGCTGTGCACTCTGGATTCCACCATGGTTTTGGAAAGGGAGGAAACCGTGTGGATGTTTTTGGAATCGTAGTTGCAGCTGCATAGACAATATTTTCTGTTACGTACGTAACTGCATCATTGATAGGCTCCTGACTGACTGCAGAGTTGTCAAATTTTGCCAGGTGTTGAAAGGCACTCCAGTCGGCTTGATCAAACTTCCACCGTGGTAACCTGACAGGAAGACAAGGTCTCCCAGTAATTAAGGTGGTTATCATGGGGAAGTGATCACTTCCATACAGGTTCCCTTCTACCTCCCAAGTAAGTGACGAGAGAAGAGAAGGCGAGCTGATAGAAAGATCAACGGCAGAAAACGTACGGGTAGGCATGTGGAAAAAGGTGTTTGTTCCCACATTAAGAAGGCAGAGGTCATTTTCAATGAGCATACGCTCTATGACTCGTCCCCTTCTATTAATGCTAGCACTACCCCACAGGGTGTTATGTCCATTAAAGTCCCCAAGAAGTAAGAAAGGGGGAGGCAATTGCATTACGAGATCATCAAGGTCTTTCTGGCAGATGTCAGTACCAGGTGGCAAATATATAGAGCAAACGGTCAGTGAAAACCTCACTGTTATTCGAGTTGCTACTGCCTCTATGCTGGTAGTAAGTCGCAGATGCTGAACAGGGGTATGGTTGCCCACAAGGATTGCGACTCCTCCACGAGCGGGGCCATCCCCAGTTCTATCCTTGTGAATGATAATAATGTTATGCATCCTGGGGTCATCATTTGCCCTTAGGTAAGTCTCCTGTATGCAAAAGCAAAATGGTTTGTGCTTTTGCAGGAGTGCCTTGATGTCTTCTGCATTTTGCCGGAATCCACGACAATTCCATTGTAGGAATTTAGCCATTATTTAGGCTTGGTGGTTCCTTCAGGCGGCTTCCGAGGTGCTGAGGGCTTATTTTTGTCAGTCTTAGATTTATCCTTCCTGGGGAAGTATGGACACTGCCCCGTGTCCATATCCTCCTCAGTAAAGAGTTCCAAGACTGCTTCTTCCTGTACCTCCTTCTCCTCAACATCCATTTTTTCCTGAGAACTAGGATGTATGTCAGATTTCTTATTCTTTTCTCCAGAAACTGATTTTCTAACTGGTGGGGCACTAGGAGGTACAGATATTGGAGTGTCAGCTGATTGGTCCTTTTGTGCGGGTTTCATTGAACTTAACAGGTAGCGAGCAATAGGAGTGAATGACTCCTTTGGTGGTATGGTCATTTTGGTCTGAGTTCCGATGGAACATCTTCCTGCTACCTTCTGAGCGTAGGTTGGTTTATTTATATTTAAAGGTTTCACCATTTTCCTTGCCTCTTGATAAGATATGTTCAGCTCTGCCTTCAGTCGCTGAATTTCTTTTTTTTGTTTCCACCTCTGGCATGCCCTTGAGTAGGCCGGGTGTTCTTCTTGGCAGTTAATGCAGGTTGGTTTTGCAGCTGAGCATGATGTTGTTTCGTGGTCCTTTGCGCCACACCGAGCACATACAAGGGTTCCACAACAAGCCATCTATGAGTGTCCATATTTCTGGCACTTGAAGCAGCGTAATGGATTTGGGATATAGGACGAACTGGGCAGTTAATATAGCCAGCTTTGATTTCATGAGGAAAAGTTGGTGAATTGAATGTTAAGATGATATTTCTAGTGGGAACTAATTTTCCATCCCTACGCATGGATATACGTTTAACAGCTGTCACTCCCCGTGGTTTTAACTCTGAACAGATTTCCTCTTCAGTTACATCCATCAGATCCCATTCCGCAATGACACCACGGGATGAGTTCAGTGTCTTGTGGGGGATTATAGTGACAGGCATTCCCCCGATAGATGTAGCACGGAGGAGCTGTTCTGAGTGTAAATCACTTCTGGTTTCTACAAGTATGTCACCCGAACGAAGCCGTTTGATAGACTTAGGAGAGCCTGCCAACCCTTCCAAACCCTTCTGGATAAAGAAGGGTGACATTTTTCCTATAGGCTTCTCACTAGTTGAGTGAATTATCAGGAACCGAGGTGTAGGACCTGATATAACCTCCTTTTTCTGTCTTTTTGCAGAAGTGACGTTCTATTAGTCTACGGTAAAATTTTCAGTTAGGGACAGGGTTGGGGCCCCAGAAGAAATTAATTTATCAGGATTCATGTAGTTTTTTAAGTGGTTCAGTGCCCGGGCTCCCCACCCACCATGGAGCCCAAAGGGACGCCCACTACCCGGCATGCAATAAATGCGCTCGGGAGTGGCACGCCAGACACCATACCTGCACATCATACCTGCAAGCGAAAGCAGATTAGGAGAAACCTTTGGCAAAGGATGCTAAGAAAAACAGCAAGAACTTCTTTACTTATATAAACTCTAAAAGGAAAAGGATGAATCAGATTGGTCCACTTGATATCGAGGAGTCTGAGAACGAGGGTAGCCTGTACAGACGTACAGTTTTGCTGCTCCTGGAACAGAGAAGTTTTTTCTGATTTATTTTCTATTTTATTAGCTTAAATTGGCATATTAACTTATTTTCTAGAGTAGTTTTATATTCCTATTTACGATACGTAGTTTAAAGTAACTTAGATAGAGATTTTGTAGGTATTACTTAGTATCGGAAAGGGTATCAAATCCACGTGTTTACCGTCCGTAATCTGCCGCCATCGTTACGCGATAATAGATAGCATAAGCTTAATATAGTATAGTATAGTACATAATATTGTCAATTAATCCGATAATTAATCTTGTCGAACTTCATTGTCAATTAAATTGTACTTTTAACTATACATATAACGACTTGGGTTACATAACATAAACAATTAGTAAAAAATAAATAATTAATACTTAACTTGATACGGAAGTTATATAGAGGGATTTCGTAGATAACACTCGACAATGAAACATAAATATAGTGTTATAACTGTGTTGGGATATCAGTTTAGGGTTTTAATTTTGTACTGAAATTGAAATTAAATCGAAATCATGACTCAGACCAGAGCAGCAAAGCAAAAGGCTCAAGCTAATAGGAGTGCTGTGACTCAGGGGAGAACTGAGGGGGGCAGTTGCCCTCTGAATCACAGCCTATTAAAATGCACTACTTGCTTGATGTTTGTGGAGCAGTCGTACAGGACATGATACTGCCATGTGGGATGTCTTTGTGTGCGCGATGCAAGGAGTGTAAGGAAATCAGGCGACAACTCAACGTTGGTATGGGCCTATATGAGAGCTTGAAGGACAGGGTGGATGCCCTCGAAGGATTAAAAGTGAGGGGCCCATCAAGCTCTCAGCTGCCCACACCAATGCCAGAGCTTGCACTTGGTCATCATGCAACACGGCGGCAACCCCCAAGGCAGAATGCGCTGGTCCCAAAGGAACTAGTAGTTGTTGGTGACTCTATTGTCAGGGAAACGGGAAACATGCTTTGTAAAAAGGATAGGTGGAACAGGACCAGGGTATATCTACCAGGGGCAAAGGTTGATGACATTGTAGAGCAGATATCATCTTTTAAGGGCACAAAAGGTGATATAGTTGTACACGTTGGCACTAATGATATTAAGAATAGGAGACCGGCGGAATTACTTAACAAGTACAAGTCATTGTTGAACAAAAGCCAAGAATTAGGGTTGAATTTGAAAGTGTCTGCAATTCTGCCCAGACACGAGATAGGAGGGAATATATGATGAGAGCCCTGTCGATCAATTCAGCCCTGAAAAGATTGTGCAAGGCTCACGGGGTAGAATTTTTTTCAGCCTGGTCTGTACTTGTTAACAGGAGAGACTGCTTCTACAGGGGTGGGATACACTTAAATAGAAAGTGTGCAAGAATGTTTGCTGATGCTATCGAGGCAGTGTTAGGTGGGTCGGAAAACTGCTAGATTGGGGGGATACAAGGACTAATAGATTAACAGTAGCCACTGGCAGAGGTGAAAGTGATTCTTGCACTGCTTCTATTGGAATGAGCCATAGCCTGGAAAATAAGATGCAGGATATTTCAGAGACTGCTGGGAATCATTGGGGTTCAAGTAAACACATGGGTTGTGTTAGGGTAGCTAAGAAAAAGAACAGGTGCATGTATACTCGCGTGTACACCAATGCTAGGAGTTTAGTAAATAAATTTGATGAATTTGAGGTATTGCTCAAAACATCAAAGGCAGATATTGTGGGGATTTCAGAGGCGTGGTGTCACACACATATAAGGAATGCAGAACTGGAATTTGGGGAGTACAATGTCTACAGAAGGGATAGACAGGATAGGAAGGGAGGAGGGGTTATGCTATTAGTTAAGAAATACATAAAATCCAAGGAAGTGAAGCCAGTCAACATTGCTGGACAGAGTAGTGTCGAGTCAGTTTGGTGTGACATAAACATTCGGTGATCAAAATTGAGAGTAGGAGTGTGCTATAGGCCTAATGACTCTGATGAGTATAATAAGAAATTGTACAGGGAAATTGAGTGGGCCAGTAAATCAGAGAGTCTTATAATGGGGGATTTTAATTTCCCAGATATTGACTGGAATTTGAGGGCTGGTCACTCACACACTAGCAAGGCTTTTGTGGATTTATTGGATGATTGTTTTCTACATCAGCATGTTCGGGGGGCAACTAGAGGGAGTAATACGCTTGATTTGATTATCAGTAGTGATTCTTCATGCATTAAGAATCTGCAGGTAAATGAACCACTAGGTGGCAGTGATCACAGTGTGCTGAAGTGGGATTTACTCAAAGAGGTAACTACTACTATTAGGGGTAAAGGGAAGGGTTATTGCTTTCGTAAAGGCGACTACGATGGACTGAGACAGTATTTAAATTCTATACAGTGGGACCAACTGATGATGTTACCAACAGCAAATTCAAAATGGGAAGCATTCAAAGAACTTATCTTGGAAGCTACTAGGCTTTACATACCAACTAAGAAATATTGTTCAAGGTTTAGGCCTAAGTGGATGTCAGATGAACTAATGAGACATATGGCAGAGAAGAAAAATGCATGGGATACAAACAAATTAACACGTGACACAGAAGCCAATGATAGATACAAGTTGATCTGTAACCAAGTTACAAAGGAGGTTAGGCAGGCGAAGGCAGATTACGAGAAATCTTTGGCAAGGGATGCAAAGAAAAACAGCAAAGAGTTCTTTACTTATGTAAACCCTAGAAGGAAGGCGATGAATCAGATTGGTCCACTTGGTATCGATGGGTCAACTGTTGATGATCCTGCTCAGGTAGCTAACAAACTAAATGAATATTTTGCATCGACATTCACACATGAGGATTTATTCAGCGAGGGGAATGCCAGAGGTGTAATCAACTCTGGCAGTAAGCTAGAGAATCTTGTAATAACTGAGAGTAATATGGAGGAGAAATTGTTGAAAATAAATACAAGAAAGGCACCTGGGGTGGATGGGATCTATCCAGTTATATTAAAGGAGGCAGTAAAGGAAGTAAGCAAACCCTTAGCCATAATTATGAGAGCTTCCTTGGACTCAGGGGAAGCACCCATTGACTGGAGATGTGCAAATGTGACCCCAATTCACAAAGGAGGATCAAAGGTCGACAAGTAATTATAGACCTGTTAGTTTAACTTCTGTTCCTGGAAATTTAATGGAAGCACTGGTTAAAGAAGCACTGCAGGATCGCCGACCGGGCTAGCCGGGTGGGTAAAGTGCCTGCCTGGCAACCCAAAGGTCGCAGGTTCGATTCCCGCCTCGGGCTTGGATCAAAGTACTGCAAAAAAACCTTGGGAGGTGCATTATGGCCACAGAAGCCTATGCGCCAACAACTACAAAAAAAAAAAAAAAACTGCAGGATCATTTAGACAAAACTTCAATTATAGCTCAGACACAGCATGGTTTTGTTAAGGGGAAGTCTTGCCTGACCAATTTGATTGGATACTATGATGCAGTCACAAAAGAACTGGATGCAGGGAATAACTTTGATATTATATACTTGGATCTTAGAAAGGCTTTTGATACTGTTGCAAATGGAAGACTGCTGCACAAATTGGAGCAATGTGGCATTGGAGGCAAATTGCTGCTATGGATAAAGGGGTGGTTAAGGGGGAGAAGACAGAGTGGTAATTAATGGACACTGCTCATCGTGGACTAATGTTATTAGTGGAGTCCCTCAGGGTTCAGTATTGGGTCCATTATTGTTTTCTGTATTTATAAATGATATTGATGATGGTATATCAAGGTTGGTATATCAAGGACGATACGAAGGTTGGCAGGGTTGTCAAGGACACTACTGACACTATGCTACTGCAACAGGATCTGGAAAGGTTGAGCAGATGGGCTGAGAGGTGGCAAATGAAGTTTAACATTGACAAATGTAAAGTACTACATATGGGAAACAGCAACCCTAGAGCAACGTATCAACTCTGTGGTACTACCCTGACAGTGGTAGAGAATGAAAGGGACCTGGGGGTGGTTGTGCAGGCAGATATGTAGTTTTCTGAGCAGTGCAGACGGGCTGCAAGAGTAGCTCATGGTGTATTGTCGATGATATACAGGAATTTTTCTAGCAGGGATAAGGAGGTGATTATTCCTTGTATAAGGCAATGGTCAGGCCACACCTAGAGTACTGTATATAGGTCTGGAGGCCTCATTTCAAGAAGGATGTAGAGATGCTGGAACGAGTACAGAGAAGGGCAACAAGATTGGTGAATTGAACGAAGTTGTGCTCTTACGAAGAAAGGCTTAAGTTTTGCAAATTACAGTGTCTGGAGACTAGGCACCAGCAAGGTGATCTGATAGAGGTGTATAAAGCCTTGAATGGTTTGAGCATGCTCAATGCTGATGGGATTCTTCCTCTTGCTCAGAATAATCACCTGAGAGGGCATAAATTCAAATTGAGGAAAGACAGATGTAGGATAGACGTGAGGAAATTTGCCTTTAGCCAAAGGGTGGTTGGTTGGTGGAACAGACTTCCATCCCTTGTCGTGGAGGTTGATAGCCTGAATAAGTTTAAGGCTCAGCTGGACAGGTATTTCAAACGATCAGAGGGGTGAAGTGGAAGTGGTTATTTTTTATTTATTTATTTATTATTTTTTTTTTTTTTGGCTGATGCTGCATAAGCTTGCTTTCTTGCATCAAATGCCTCTACTAATGCTAATGCTAATGGTTTGCCTGTTGATGATCATGCTCAGATAGCTGACAAACTGAATGAGTATTTTGCATCTACATTTGCATCTAACCCACACGAGGGGTTATTAAGGGAGGAAAATGCCAGAAGTTCATCAAACTGTAACAGGGTGCTTAATGATTTTGTAATAACTGAGAGTAATGTGGAGGAGAAATTGTTGAAGTTAAACATAAGAAAGGTATCTGGAGTTGACGGGATCTACCCGGTTATATTAAAGGAGGCAGCAAAGGAACTAATCAAATCCTTAGCCATAATTATGAGAGCATCCTTGGACGACTCAGGGGAAGTTCCCACAGACTTCAGATGTATCTCCAATTTACAAAGGGGTGGAATCTAAGGGTGACATGAGTAATTACAGACCAGTTAGTTTAACTTCTGTTCTGGGTAAAATAATGGAGTCACTAGTTAAAGTGGTGGGATTGCACCAGTTGATGAGAGTCATCTACCACCTAGTGTTAGTATTACATTATATTATAGTATTGTATTATTAGTGTTAGTATTAATACTAGTAGTAGTAGTACCATGAACAGGTTGAAGGAGAATTGGGGTGGAGGGGGTTACTCATTGAAAGCCTTACCTTCTCCAGCATCTTCAGTTGCCTGCCTCTCTTAAAGCTGTATCGCCTCAATGATGCCTGCTCCTTCTGACAATAATGACATTGGTTTATATGATCTAGGATCTGCTTCTTGAACAGCAATTTTTTTACTGCTATCTTCCAGCATTCTGGAAAAGATCCTTCATGCAAACACGTATTAAACAAAGCAGAAGCAAACCAGGCCTTATTTTCTTTATCTGTTTAATCACTTCAACCAAAATATTATCAGGACCAGGTGACTTCTTTCCTTTCGTCCTATCTAAAGCCTCATTCAGTTCCTGGACTGTAAAATCCTCTTCCATATCTATAGAGTTATAATCAGTATTCAACTTTCATATTTCCAATTGTTCTTGAATATCTTCTTCTATACAATCATCTAAAAATAACCCTTTCAAAATCTCATATATAGATTCAACCCAGCCAATCATTCTAGAGGACCCAGATCATCAAAATATGCTGCACCTTATGCAACTTTATTTTTCCATTATAATTTTATATGGCAAGCTCCAAGGATTGGAGAAGCCTGCCAATCTCACAAAATCCTGCCAAATACAGTTTTATATTTATAAAACTGTATCTTCCTAATATATGACCATTTATCTTCCATATAATTTTTATTATATATTTCAATAATATCCTTTTCATTTCATCTCCTAGCCCTCTGAAACTTTCATCTAGATTTCTGCACCTTTTTTCTGCATCAACCAAGTTTTTCATCTTTTTGCCTTTCCTCATTTAGTTACCACAAGCTCTAAACAAAAAATAAGTTAAAATCTTTGCACTCTCAGATGCTAGGCTGCTTCCCATTTTAATTGCACACATTGTGTCCGTTCATCTTGAAAATTTTGTGCAAATAATTCCCAGTTTGCCGAGGACACCACAAATCCATCCATATTCTTCATCTCAACCCCTTTAACACCTCTTCTAACCTCATACAAAATAGTCCTATGGTCACCAATAGACCATTTATTACTAACAGTCCAACTCTACATAACAAAAACCACAAATCCACTACAAACTGTTACATCTATATATGACTCCTCATAACAAAGTGACAATCTAATTAAATTCATTTATCACCTCTAATCTATTTGTAATAAAACAATCCTCAAATATAAATTTCCTCTAACATCTGTATAGCCACTTCCATAAAAATACTGAGTTTGCATTTGTGCCCATTCCTATAATAAATTGTTTATTACATAACATACCTTATCAATATATTCTAGATAGGCCTGTGTTTCCTGCTGGAACTGGTAATATACACTAATTACATATAGTCTACTAAAAGAACCTAATAACTCAACACAAACTCTTGGAAGAATGTTAAAAGATCCACCTCAATAGCCATAATTTCCGAATTATAAACAACAAGAATAGCAGCCTGACAACCCTGATCATGTTGTGCAATACAAAAATGTAGAGGATATCCATTAACTTCGCCAAAAACTGTGTACGGCTCATGCACTGGAAGTACATCTATCTTTTCATTTATTTCTCAGCCAACTGTAAAGCTAGTTGATAGGATCACTGGCCATTCACCTGAACAATTTTTAATCCTCTGCCCATATAATTTAAATTTCGACTAATCATAATTAATAGATTTCTTAGTTAATTTCTAAAAACTTTTTATATTATGGACAGTTATGAGTTTGTACTGAATAGTCAGCTCTCCTATCTGTTCTCTTACAATTAACACACATTGCCATTTCCCTGTTTAAGAGGGCATACACACAGCACAGTTACAATTCCTTAACACCTTAATTCTTACAATTTCTTAACACATGTCCAAATGCCAGACATTTAAAACATTTTTCACAAATACAATATCCTTCACCTTATAAGATAACCAGTAAAGAAACACCCTACCTCTGTTCACAAGAAATCTCGCACATGGGGATACCTGCAAAATCCAGTTCTTTGTGTCCTTATTCTGTGCTCTATTCACCAATTTTATTTGAACCTCCTCTAAATACCCTTCTTTCTTTATACCCATCTCCACAATATTTCTATCCCACAATTGATCAAGAAAATTCTGCCTTTCCATGTTCTGATTCACATCATAAATTATTACTTTACATTTAGTTCTTTTAGGAATTTCCACTTTCAATTCTGATTCTTGAATCTTGCTACAATTCTATATCTTCTGGATATTCTCTTTCATCCTTGTTTCAATCACTATACTTTTATCACGTATAGTTCTCAAATGTTTTACTCTTGCCATATTTAATAGATGTTTCACAGAAGTCATAACTTCCTGCACTTCCTCACTTGTCTTCAACTGTTCTCTATCTAACTTTACCAAAACATAGTATACTGCTCTCATTTTAGGTACCTCTGACACAACCACAGTTTCTTTTAAAACACTAGCATACGTGTTTTGAACCTTGCCAGCAACTTGACAGTCTCTTTTATGAGCTATTAACAGGTAATTCACGAAAATTTTAACTGCTTTTGATTCAAAAACAGTTAGCCCACATAGCTAGAATCTCCTTCATTGCTGCTCTAGTAACCTTATTACTATCTAAAATCAAAGTCATGTAATTTCTTTCTCTCTGAAGGAAAATCCCATCAGCATTAAGCCTACTCAAACCATTCAGAGCTTTGCACACCTCAATCAGATCACCTCGCAGGTGAACTTAAGCCTTTCTTCGTAAGAGCAACTCTTTGTTGCATTCACCAATCTCGTTGCCCTTCTCTGTACTCGTTATTTGTTATTTGGTTTTTTTAGGAGCATTCGCAACTAAGTCCATATTGCTCCGGGATATGCGGTGGTCATTCCCTGACCTTTCCGCATCCTCTGTATTTGGTGGTGGCGGGCTCGAACCCCGGTCTAATCAAGAAGCGTGTGCTACGCACTGCTGCTCCTTCCCACCTGGCTATGGAGGCGCCTCTCTGTACTCGTTCAGCAGATCTACAACCTTCCTAAAATGAGGCCTCCAGTCCTATATGGAGTACTCAAGGCATGGCCTGACTACAAAGGATAATCACCTCCTTATCCCTGTTAGCAAAATTCCTTTAAATCATTGACAAGACCCCCATGACCTGCTCTGGCAGCCTGTCTGCACTGCTTAGAAAACTTCATATATGACTGCGCAATTACCCCCAGGTCTATTTCATTCTCCAATTACCTAAGTGTAGTACCCCACAGTTGGTACATTTTTCTGGGGTTACTGCTACCCATATGTACTACTTTGAATTTGTCAATGCTAAACTTCGACTGCCATTTCTCAGCCCATCTACCCAACTTTTCTTGATCCTGTTGGAGTAGCATACTGTCATTAACAACCCTGCTAACGTTTGTATCATCAGTGAACTTCGTCATTAAGCCTCAAAGTTTCATCAATCATTCATAAATATAAAAAAACAACAATGGGCACAACACCAAACCTTGGGGAACTGAACTTGGGGACATTAGTCCAGAAGAGAAGTGTCCATTGATTACCAGTCTATCTTCTCCCACTCAACCACCCTTTCATCCATTGTAGCAACTTGCCCTTAATGCCATACTGCTCCAATTTGTACAGTAGTTTTCCATGTGCAACAGTATCAAAAGCTTCCTGAAATCCACATATATGACATCAAAATTATTTTCTGCATCCGGTTCTGTTGTGACCACATCATAGTATCCAATCAAATTGGTCAGATACGACATCCCCTTAACAAACTCATGCTGCATCTGAAGTATTACTGCAGTGTTGTCTAGATGATACTGCAATGCTTCTTTAACCATTGACTCCATTATTTCCCTGGAAAAGAAGTTAAACTAACAGGTCTGTAATTACTTGTGTCTCCCTGTGTTCGCCCTTTGTGAATTGGGGATACATTTGCACATCTCCAGTCTGTGGGGGATCTCCCCTGAGTCTGCTCCCATAATTATGGCTAAGGGTTTGTTTACTTCTTTGGCTGCCTCTTTTAATATAACAGGATAGATCGAATGCACCCCAGGTGCCTTTCTTACGTTTAACTAAAACTATTTCTCCTCCACTTTGCTCTCGGTTATTACAAAATCATTTAGCTCCCCGTTAGAGTTTAATAAGCTTCTGTCCTCCACTTCCCTACAGAATTCCTAGTGTGTGAATGTAGATGCAAAATACTCATTCAGTTTGTCACTAACTGAGCAGAATCATCAACAGTCGAACCATTGATATCAAGTGAACCTACCTGGTTCATCCCCTTCCTTCTAGTTTATATAAGTAAGAACTCTTTGCTGTTTTTCTTTGCATCCTTTGCAAAGGATTTCTCGTAATCTGCCTTCGCCTGCCCAACCTCCCTTGTGACTTGATTACAGACTAGCTTATATCTACCATAGGCATCTATGTGGCCTGAAAATTTATATGCATCCCATGCATTTTTCTTTTCTGCCAAGAGTCTCCTTAGTTCATCTGACATACATTTGGGCCTAAGCCATGAACAGTATTTCTTAGTTAGTATGAAAAGCCTAGTAGCTTCCAAGATTATTTCCTTGAATACTTCCCATTTAGAATTTTCTGATGGTAACATCATCAGCTGGAATCACTGTATAGAATTAAAAAATTCTCTGAGACCACCGTGGTCACCTTTACGAAAGCGAAAACCCTTTCCTCTACCCCTGATGGTAGTTACATCTTTAACTAAATCCCACTGTGATCACTGCCACTTAGTGATTCCTTTATGTGTAAATTCTTACTGCTGATAATTAGATCAAGAGTATTACTCCCTCTTGTTGCCTCGATGTAGAAAACCATCATTCAGTAAACCACAAAAGTCTTGCTAGTGTGTGAGTGATTAATCCACAAGTTCCAGTCAATACCTGGGAAGTTAAATTGCCCCATTATAAGGCATTCTGATTTAGCAGCCCACTCTATTTCTCTGTACAGTTGTTCATTGTAGTAGCATTGTACTCATCAGAGTCATTTGTCCTGTAACACACTCCTACCCTCATTTTTGCTTTTCCAGTGCTTCATTTCACACCAAATGTCTCAACATAGCACTAATGCCAACTGGATAAACTGCTTTAGATTTTATGTTTCTTAACCAGCAGCATAACCCTTCCACCCCTTCTATTCTGCCTATCCTTTCTGCACACATTGTCCTCATATTCCAATTCTGCATTCCTTATATCTGTGGGACACCACATCCCTGATATCCCAACAATTTCCACCTTTGATGTCTTGACCAGCACTTAAAATTCATAAAATTTATTTACTATACTCCTAACATTGGCGTACACGCACCTGTTCTTACTCTTAGTTAGCCTAACACAAAACCCATGTATTTACTCATTTCATGACGACTCCCAGCAGTTCTTGAAATCCCCAACACTTGCTTCCCAGGCTGCTGTTCATTTCAATAGAAGAAGTGCAAGAATCACTTCCACCTCTGCCAGCGGCAATTTTTAATCTATTAGACTGTGTATCCCCTCGAGCTAGCAGTTTTCCGACTCACCTAACACTGCCTCGACAGCATCACCAAACATTCTTGCACACTTTCTATTTAAGTGTATCCCATCCCTGTAGAAGCAACCTCTCCTGTTAACAAGCACAGACCATGCTGAGAAAAATTCTATCCCAATAGCCTTGCACAATCTCTCCAAGGGCAAATTGATTGACAAAGCTCTCATCATATACTCCCTACTATTATGTCTGCGCAGAATTGCAGACTCTTTCTAATTTAACTCTAACTCGCAACTTTTTTTTGAACGTTGACCTGTACTTGTAAAGTAAGTCCGCAGATCTCCTACACTTAATGTCATTAGTGGCAATGTGTACAACAATAACACTCTTAAAAGATATCTGCTCTACAACATCATCAGCTTTTGCCTCTGGCAGACATGCCCTGTTCCTATTCTGCCTATTCTTTTTACACAATATATTTCCTGGATTTGATGGAAATTGAATGGCACATAAAATTGGGATGCCAAGCATTTGTAAAGCTGAATATAGTCTTTGAGACAAACCAGCCACTCTGTCAGAAACAAAAAGTTTTTGATCAAAATTATTGTCCACGTTTCACCACCGTTTCACATTAACATATGGTGAAGAAACATGGACAATGAATGCCAAAACTTTACAAATACTGAGTCACACAGAGAAGTATGGAGTGCCGAATTTTGATAACCAAAAGAGACCAAAAAACATGCACATAAATTCGCTAACAAACCAAGGTCTGTAACATCATTGAAAGAACAAAGTGTTTAAAACAGAAATGGGCAGGTGAAAACAGCATATCAAGAAGAAGCATAACAATAGATGGACCAAACAAATTTCAGAATGTGTACCACTTGACTCTAAACACCAAAAAAAAAAAAAAAAAAAACCCAAAGATGAGGTGGATTGATAAAATTGTGAAATTGCTGGTGGGTCGACAATGGCTGAAGAAGATGATTCCCTCAGTGCATTTTGCTGCATTAAAACTTAGATGCCCCTTTCTGACCATTCCTAGTCTGTTCGAGTCATCCTGAAGGAGCAATGCTTGGCATTGATCATTAATGACTCTACCAATCTTTACATTATCTGCAAATTTTGACATCACACTCTTTATCCCTTTATCAATGTCAATAATGAAAATGAGAAACAACAGTGGTACAAGAACCAGTTTTTGGGAGACCCCATTCCCGATGTTACACCAATCTGACTATTCGTTCATCACAACCCTCTGCCTTCTGCTCTGTAGCAATCCTGCAATCCCTCTTGGAATCATTCCAGTAACCCAACATGTTCCAGCTTATACAATTACCTCTCAAATGCTTTGCTATGTTAAAACTGTTCCCCACATGTAGCTCACGAGTAACTGTAAAAATACCTTACTAGGTTAGTTAAACATGATTTTCCCTTAACAAAACCATGTTGTGTGTTCTTCAAAATGCCATTTCTATCAAAATGTCCCTGGACTGCACTTCTTAATCATGTCTTTAAGCTTTTCCCTACCACTGAAGTCAGACTATCTGTATGTAGTTACTGACTTCACCCTTAGAACTGCCTTTATGTACTGGTGATAGGTTGGCACTTCTCCAGTCCAAAGGAATCTCTTCTAAGTCCAAAGAGGCATTAACAATTAACCTCAATGGTTCGATAACTCTCTATGCCATCAACTCCGGGAGCTTTACTTGCCTTTATGCTTGAACATTTTTCTAATAAATAGTCTTTAACTTCAAAATCACTAATTTCATATGGCTCAGCCTCACCTGTACAGCCTCTTCTCAGCATGAAAGGTCTTTCGTCAGTAAAGACAGATGCAAAGTACCTATTCAATTCATGTGCAACATAATCTGGGTTATCTAAGACTTTCACATATTCAGCGCACAGAGAACTATTTCTCTTTATTCTTCATTATATTCACAATCATGAAAAATCGCTTGCCCTCAATCTTTGATCTCTTAATCAATCTTTCTCATAAGCAGCCTTGGTCTCCTTGGATGAAGGGCTAGAGTGTAATTCTCCAAAGGAATAGCCGATGGGACATAGTCCACATGGCTTGAACACTGTGGGGGTTTCTCTGAAGTGCTCCGATGCAGTTCACATGTTGTCGAATATTTCTTCAGAATTTTTAAAGCAGAAAATCAAATGTTAACTCCAGTTATTTACCTAGATTCTAGTTATGCCATAGGTTATTATCCAACGTAGTTTGTATGAGAACGAAAATAAAAACATACTTATTGTTCCTTCATTCAACTTCACACTTAAAAATTGTACAAAAAATTTACGTAAATCGTAGACTAACTGTACATTATACATAACATAGTGGAACACAGGAACATGCCCGGCAGAACTCTTCACTATATAGCTGGACACTCCCAGAACTGGACCTGAACTGAAGCGGAACTACCACTGCAAGTCTGCAATCCCTCTGAACGACAACCACAAACCCCTCTTTTGGTGCGAACACCTTATTTATTTCCTTCTCATTTATTTATTTATATTCAGTTGATTACAAGTTACATATATGTATATATTATATGTGAGCTGTTAGTTTCTCAAGAGCAATGACACAAATATCATAAAACAAAAGTCTTTTATCATACAAAACTACTTACAAGTACAGCAGGCGCTGGTTATAACGCAGTTCACTTTATGCTGATTCGCTATCATGCTGTTCTTATATTATAACCTGTATCTGACTATAATGCTGTCACAAATCACTATAATGCTCTTTGCTCTTTTACAGATTGCATTTTTGGCATATTTAACAAAATTGTTTCACTTGATGGAGTCGATAGCTTCAAAATGAATAGCAAAACAGCATTAAAACGTTTCCCACACTAATTTAATTGCAGTACAGTGACCTGTTACGTAGTTCCGATATCAACATTTAAAAAAAATGATCAAGTATATTGCTTGTAATATTTGCATTATATGCATTTATCCGAAGTCTAGTCATCACTCAGTACAGTATTAGACATCGTGCGCAATGGACAGTTTACTCGAACATTGTATCATAATTAATGCAACCAACGCAGTTACATTTTCAAAGAGTTAATAATGGTGGATAAGAATGAAAAAGCAACGACTAGATGCAATACAAAGACTAAAAATGTAAGAAAAAGACTGAATTTGAAAATTAAGATTAGACATTTTGAAGCGAATCGATTCTGGTCAACGACAAGTGGATGTGTGCCATAATTTAGGACTGGCAAGTTTAACTGTAAGAACAATTATAAAAAATAAAGAATTAATTTTAGCAGTGGGAAAGACAGCTGTTCCACTGCAAGCAACTAGGGCTAGGCTGGTTATTGGGATTGAAATGGAGAGACTTTTAACTAAATTTATTGAAGAATTCAGTTAAGTTAAATATTATATGGCTCATTAAAAGAGAGAGAGAGAGAGAGAGAGAGAGAGAGAGAGAGAGAGAGAGAGAGAGAGAGAGAGAGAGAGAGAGGGAGGGAGGGAGGGAGGGAGGGAGGGAGGGAGGGAGGGATTAGCCTATATGATGATCTGAAGAAAACTCTCCTAAAAAAAAAAAAATGTGGAACCATTTAAAACTAGTAAGGGCTGGTTGAATAGATTTAAAATCCAAGGAGAAGCCGCAAGTGCAGATCAAGGAGCTGAAACTTTCAAAAAAGAACTTGTTAAAATTATCGAAGAGGGGTATTACGTGTTATACTTTTCAACAAGTTTTTAACATAGATGAAGCAGGACTTTTTTGGAAACGAATGCATAAAAGAAAGTTTCATATTGAAAGAAGCAAAAAACATGCCAGGTTTCCAAGCAACGAAGGATCGGTTGACTTCATTGTTGGGTGGTAATGCTGTGGGGGATTTAAAATTAAAACCGCTTTTGGTTTATCAGGAAGAGGGCCAAAGTACAACTCAAAATTGACACATTTTTTTTATTAAATTCATCAATAAAATTAAATTAATTAAAATCAGTTTAGATCAATTAAATGCATGATTTTAATTGGAATTTTAAGTTTAACTTTGATATGTAAGTAGTTACCACATAATTATATACGTATATTTTATAAGAATATTTTATATGTACAAATATTTGAATATTAAATATTTTGACCGATATTTGTGCATCTTTTCACTACCATTTATTATTGATTAGGAAATATCCTATGGCACCGGCTACAACTCACAAATACATGAATTTATGTTACCATATGGGAATGCGGCACTCGCTTAGCGTGGATCAACTTAGCACTCTGTTTTTCTGGAGCAAATTATCAGCGATAAGCAAGGGTCACTTGTATATACATAATTGGTATTCATTTACATCTAATCTATTCAATTTTCTCATTTAAGCTGTTAATACATGCTATCATTTCCATACAATTTCTCTCAATTAACAATATCAACTCTCTCTACAGCTGCAAACACTAAACTAATTCAATCTTAATTACTTCCTCATATTTCTCTTAATCAGCAATATCAATTCTCTTCACAACAGCAGCAACCCATAAGTCGCTAACTTAATACTAACGATTCCATGTAATCTCTTAATTTAGCAAAATATCAATTTTCTTTACAACTTCAACCAATAAACTAACTCAATACTAAACATTTCCTTATTTCTCATAATTTCTTTAACTTCAACCTTACTCTAAAATAATCTACCACTTTATCTAAGTACCATTTCCAATAAAACACAGTTCAGAAGACTTACTTTTCTTCTCTTTCACAGTGGGATTCCTTCACGGATTGTGCTGATGTCTCTCTCTCTCTCTCTCTTCTTAGTTAAACTCTGCATCTCTGCTGTATAGTTCTTCTAATACTGTCTTATTTCAGGAACAGTTCTCTGTTAATACTGAAGGAAATTATGACCGCAGTAGCAGAACACAGCAGGGCACTATCTGAATGGCTTGTTATTTCACTTCCGGATTAACTTCTGGCACAGAAACATGTCTGGCGGAACTCTTCATTATGTAGCTCGACACTCCCAGAACTGGACCGGAATTGAACCCAGAACTGCCACTGCAAGTCTGCAACCCCTCAAACAACAACCACGAACCCCTCTTTTGGCGCGAGCACCTTATTTATTTCCTTCTCATATTTATTTATATTCAGTTGTTTGCAAGTTACAATTGCCCCTTGTACTATTTTTTTTTTTATACACAAGCAAACCCCAGAGGGGGTTTGTACTCACTGACATATCTCCCCCTATCTAATTTAAACCAATCACGGTGTTATTCTTTAAACTCATTCTTATTCCTTTGGTGGGAAAAATAGCAAAAACAGAATATTTTTCCCACACAAAGAAACACTTTCATCTTTTACCTCTAGATCACCTTTTCACAATATTTTTGAACTGCTCCATACCGACACCCTTCCCCAAAATGCACTAAGTGTCGCATCCTCAATTAGTGGTGTAATAGAGGAGTTAAACTATTTTTCAGAAGCTTTTAATTTTAACCCTTCTGCAACTGCCATACCATTGTTCACCATATTCCTTAATTTCCCTATCAAGCCTGCTCCCACTAAAGGAAATATTTCTGTAATGATGTTTTTGTTATTCCTTAAGTGCTTTACTTCCACACGCACTACACTTACTAAGAGAAATATATTTGTAAGATTTTATGTCTTACAGTTTTATGACATTTTCAGGTTTCTGTTGCATTTATATTGTGTATAACAATCTCTCTGTTACAAATTCTGTGATATTAATGATTTATTATTGTTGATTTTATAACCTTTATATGAATAAATCATAAACAATTATTTTTTAAATTAGTACTGAAAAACCGGTATTTTTGTATCAATACCGGGATTTCAAGTCCTAAATAAAATGACCGGTATCCCAGAATCTCGGTATTGTAAGCCCTAGCCCTAATTATGTCAGCATTAGTTGTCCTAACCAGGAGTTCAAATTTAGCCATTTTATTCAAAACACTCCTGACATTACTGTAGACACAGTTAAGACTAAGTATTCTTCTATAGTTTCCTAAACACAGTTCAGACCCTAACTCCTTGAAGTTATTTAGACTTGTTACCCTATCTATCTCTTACCGCTCATTTGAAATGTTGCTACTCTCAGAACTTGCCAACATCAACTGTTGCAACAACAAACAGAATTTTCTGAGGTGAATGCAAGCATTATTTTAATCCCTATCATCAGATAAACATGGATCGATATTATTACCCCCTCCAACTAGCAGTTTCTCTGAACCCTTAAGGATATCATTGAGGATACCTCGATGATACCAGAATAAATCCTTGCATCTTTTTCAAATGAATACATCTCTACAAAATATATTCCTTTTATCCAAAAGAGCAGGCCATGCTGATAAGAATTTCATCCCTAGAGCTTTGCAGATTCTCTCAAGTCTTGAGTTAATCCACAAGGCTTTCAAGCATATAATCCCTCCTATCATGTCTGAGCAGAATTGCATATGCATACACATTCTGATCTAACTCACAGCATTTGTCCATCATGGTCCTATATTTATTCAACAAATGGTCAGGTTGTGTTAATTTTAATACTGTTAGTCCCCACGTGACTAATAATGCTCTCTTTACCCCCTCAAAATCTGACAATCTGTTGGTAACATCATCAATTGTTGCTCCTGGCAAACACACCTTGGTTCTGGTCCACCTATTTTTATTACAAAAAATATTACCCATTTTCCTAATAATTGATTTTACCGAAAATAAATGTAAAAATGTATAAGATCATTATAATCATCTTTGCAGAAGAAAAATTCCTTCTCTTGACACAGTTATATCTTTCCTGCATTAATACACTATAATCACTCAAAATAAATGAATACATTAATAATGTGCAGAAAAGGGGTAGGTGGTTTCCTATGAGAGGTACAGCAGATGTTTACTGCTACTGTGAACATCTGCTGTACCCATTATTTTCAAGTATGAAATCAATGGTTCATTAACATACAAAGTATTTTATATCCATCATGGGTGGGGCAGTATTATTCCTGTACATATTTGAAATCAATCCCCCCCCCCATACAGCACAAAGTCTTGTTTTCACTTCAAGTGAGACCTTGGAAATCCTTTTGCTAACTAACACACTGAAAGGGTAGTTTTTTACCACTACTCCTCTAAAAATAGTTTATTAAGATGGAAAGGGAAACAAGTACAGAAAAACTTTTTTCTGAGGAAGGATAAACACTAGCAAAAGCTATTTAAAATCAGCAAATTTCAAAAAAATAATAATTAAAAGGTCCACAATGGTGGATGAAGCTGATCTCCAGGCATCTGCTCATGTAACCTTTCCTAATTAAATTAACTGCAAATTGATGGCTTCTAACATCAAGCATCACTTGATGTTAGAAGCTATAAAATTGACAAGCTATAAAATTACATTCTCTTTATAGGTATAGCCAATCATGCATAGCTTTTGTTCAAAGGAACTGGCCAAAGTTCTAAAACAGAGAAATTTTGCTTACTCTTTCTGTCTGTTTCCTGCAGTAAATTATAAAACCAACTTCCTTGTAAGTGATACTCGACTGGAGAACATGTTTATTTTTAATCATACCTTGTATTACACTTTTTTTTTTATATTTTACCACTTTAGTCATCTTTATGGAAGCAAAAACCCTTCCCTTTATTCTTGGACAGTAGTTATGTCTTGAAGTAAGTCTGACAGCAGCACGCTGGGATCACTGCCACCAAGAGGATCTTTTACCTGCAGGTTCTTAATACATGTAGAGTCCCTGTTAATAATCAGGTCATATTGCTTCCTCTTGTTGTTTTTCTAACATGCTGCTGTAGAAAACAGTCATATAATTAATCCACAAAAGCCTAGAAGGTTAGAGTTGTCCCCAGTAAATATATGTTATCCTGTGTACAAATCTAATTGCAAGAAATAAGACAGGGCTGAGTTAAAGAAGGACTGAAGTGAACTAAATTTTCTTTGACTCAATAGATGATTACATAGGGATCAACATTTGATTGGTGGAGGAGTTGAAGTTTGTCTATGTATAGCAGAATATCTCAAACTGGAAGGTGGAATAGATTGTACTATCATCCACAAAACTATACAGGAGAAACGGAGTAGATGAAAGAATAGAACCTTGGAGAACACCAGTGTTAGAAGACAGAGGGCTGTCTACCGTCAAACAGGGTGAGAGGATAGAGAGAAAACTAGTTACTCCAAAAAACAGAGACCATAAAATGAAAACCTGGTTACAAAAACTTTTATTCCAACCATGCAATTAAAATTCTTAGAAATGTCAAGAGCAACTGTTTCAGTTTCACCAAACTTTTCCACTAAATTTGTCCAAAGATGAGTAACATAAAAACAAGATACTACCAGTGGATTGAAAGTGATGGAATCCATATGGTGACTATTGATAAGATGGAAAGTTTCGAGATAGTGAAGAGGTGAGGGATAAGTCACCCTTGATAGTAAGAGTCAGTCCTATGGATAAATATGTGAAAATTTCCACGCAGAAGGTGGGGAATACCAGTTGAATAAGATAATAAAATGATAGCAAAACTGGATTACACCCTAGAGCAGAGGATTTGCAAACAAATGTCACTGGTATCTAGACTTATTAGCTTCAAGATTATTCAAGCATCTCCTGATGTCCTTCTGTTGGAAGACCACAGAAAGCATTACACAGAATGTATTTGATGTGAGAGTGATTTACTAAGATCACCAGTGCAAGAATTGCTGACTTACCAAAAATTAAGTTTAAAAAAAAAATGATAGCCAAAATGATAGATGATAGCCAATTGCAATATGCCATGTTCTTATTTTGAACAACTTTACTGGAGAACCAAAATTTAAATAAAGCGTGATGGAAAAAAGATTGAATTTCACGATGGAAAAAGGATTGAAGGATTTCGTCACTCCTACTAAAATAATTTCCTGCAAAATTTGTGCAAACATTAGAACCAGCAGATTTAAAACAGTAGTCCAACCAAGGAAAAGAGGAATAGAAATCGTGAAGAGATCTGCAGATGAGAATTGAAGAGTGTACTGCCAAGTTGTGGTCTAAGATACCTAGAATCCTGTTAATATGCAGTTAAGATGGTATTCTGGTAGGCAAATGAACCAGTTGGGTAATGGTACTAGCAATGGCCTTAGTATCTCAAGCAGGAAAATTATTTTTATTCACCATGTTTTTATCTTATTTACAGCTTATTTATCTGCTCTATGGAAGAACTTTCTTCTCGCATCCAAAAACTTACTTAACCTCTTAACATTCACTATATTCTGTCAACATAAACCAACTGAGGGATAACAATTTTGACTTGAGTATACCTTCTTGAATTCAAGTAAACTGTTATATCACCTAAAATTTTTTTTTACTAATAAAAAAATATTACAGCAATTAATATTTTTATACTTCAAATGAAGGAAGGTTATGAAAATTATGGAGTAAGCTATTTAAAAAAAAAAAAAATACTTACAATGCCAAATTCATCATATTCAATTTCTTCATAAGGAATATAATCGGGTTTCTTTTTCTTGTTTTCAACATTTTTCACTGCTTTTTCTTTATCAACTAAATTCACATTTTCTAAAATATCTTCTCCTCCATCCAAGACATCTATTTAAAATAACAATAATAATAACAATAAAATATTAATGCTATAATGAATAGTTCTAATTATTAGGTTCCTGTAATAACCACAATGCTTTTACTAAAAAATGCTCAATAATGATCCATTAATGAATGGAGCCATTACACACTATGTTGCTTTTAAAAACTTATCAAGTAGGTGTATAGAGAAAGCAGCTATTTCAGCTACTTTGATCCATTTTTAAACATAATCCGACAAAAAAACAGCCCACTTTCAAACCAATGAAATCTTTTTACTAGTTTGTTCACTTACTAGTTGTGGCACAACTAGTAAGTGAACAACTGGAATAAAAAGTTGTAAAAGTGTTTTGGTAGCATGAAGAAATGCAAAATTTCTATTTAGTTCACAAATGCAATGAATTTGTACGTAACTTTCCTTCATAAAATTCAAATGTCATTTTTGAATGAAATGTCTGTCGCACTAAAATTAAGTCTAATAAACTTCAGTATTAATTAGGCAAAAGACACAAAGAAGCAAACTTGGTGAGTTGGGGACCTTGAACGACCATCACTAAAAAGTAACTATCCAATTCTACCCTGAAATCTTGTTGGACTTTGTCTAACTTGAGAGGCAACTTACTCCATAATCAAAGCAGGCTGCTCGAAGGTGGAATTCTCAAGATCTAATTTTGTTACAGCCCAAATTTTATATTATTTGTGTACCTTTGTTCTGGTTTCACCTGCCAGAATGAATACACTTCCTTCATTCATTTTTTCTATTCCATTATGGACCTTAAACAACTTGACCAAGTCACCATTAAGGTACCAAGTCTCTAGGCTTCACACCCCACATCTAAGACATTCTTTGTAAGGACAACTTTCAGCAGTCCAAGCCAATCTAGTAATTGGCATTCTTTAGATCCTCTCTAAAAGTAATTTTTTTAAGTGGCACCTCCAGATATAAATACAGTACAGTAAACCCCTGCTATTCGTGGTATGTGTATTCGCGATCGCTGATTTAATAAATATGAAACCTAAAAAAAATGTGAATTTTAAAGCGCCGTGATCATTTTCCGCCATAAAAAAACACGGGCTTGGCTAAAATTATCTTTCCCGGTCAAAACAGTGGGTGGGGAAGAGTGGTGACAAAAGCGCGGCGTGGATGTTTCTCGCTAATCAGTATGTGTTATGCACTTGTCATGGAAGGTTTCGTTTGCTTCTAATTTATATGCTTATAAATTGAATAAATTTATCAATTTATAAATTTACAAAAGTGATAAATCTACTGTTTTGCAGTGTAAAACAGACTTTTTCGAGTGTCTTAACGGAAGGAAGTGACTTTATTGTGGACAAGTTCTTTCTAATCTGTACAAAAATATGGCTACGAATAACGAGGGAAATGTGAAAATATCAAAGAAGGTGATGACATTAGCGAATAAAATTGAGTTAGACAAAATTCTAATGGTGAAAGTGGCAAAACATAAAATCAATGAGTCAACGGTATGATTCATCAAAAAATCGGAAGAAAAAATCCGCTGTAGTGTCCGTGAAAACGCGCTAATTGCTTCAAAAATTTGCTCTGTAACTCGTGAAGTTAAATTAGAAAAAATGGAAAAGGCTTTAAATCTGTGGATAGAAGACTGAACTCAAAATAAAATTCCGTTAAGTTCACTCATCATTCGTGAAAAGACAAATCTTTATCAACACTAGCGAAACTGATGATAGCACTGGGGGGATAAGTTTTTTAGCTAGCAAAGGCGCTGGATTGCAAGATTTGTTTGAAATTTCTAATAAATATTACATCTAATATTAAATTGTTTCTTATTTTCATTTCGATGCCATATGCTTGCATTTCACTATGTACTGTCTATGTACATAGTCATATTATGAAGGTACATATAATACATACATAGACAAAATTTTAGACTAGTTTTTCTTATATATTTCATACTTTGGAACGGAACCCCTTTATTACCACGGGAGCCATAACTCAGCATTCGTGTTTTCGGTATTCGCGGCATTTCTCAGGAACGTAACCCTGTAATAACCACAATGCTTTTACTAAAAAATGCTCAATAATTACTGTTTACTGTATTCCAAATATGATCTACCTATTGTTTTATAAAGAGGAATAATAACATCCTTCTCCTTGATAGTAAGAGTCCTATAAATTGTTGTAGTACACACCCCCTGAGCCATCCTGGCTATCTGCATACACTACAAAGAAAACTTCATGTCTGCTTTTATCATAACTCCTAAATCTTTCTCAACCTGAACTTCCTTTAACTTATTATTCACTGGTCTGTAATTCATCTGCAGATTTTCTTTCCCATATTCATGAATTTACTTTTAGTAGGAGTAAACATCACTTGCATCTTTCAGACTATATCTGTAACTGATTGAGTCATTCTGAAGCAACATAGCCAGATCTCATTTATTTCCCATCCTACCTAATTAAAATCATCAGCAAACTTTGAGAGCATTCCCTGTATACCCTCAATATCACTTAGAAATATCAGAAACAAGAGGGGTAGTGAGTGGGATCTCCCAGGTTCCCAATAGTGAAAACTGAGATACCTGCTCAATACTCAAGTCCACTCTGAAGAATGGGCATTTATTAGCACACCATATACTTTCTTTCAGTTAGCCATCCATCCACTAAAGGCTCTTCATAGTAATTCTAGTATGCCCCAGTTGGTACATTCATGGGGGGGATCACTTCTCTACAGTATGCTAAATAAGGAGTTTTTTGCCAGAATAAAATCTACACTGAAATATCAGTGTCCATCTTCTGCTGTTACTGCCAGGGATACTTCTAATCTTAAACCTGTATATGAAAAATAAATCTTACTTATTCTTCTGCTTCAGAAAACTACAATCCATCAACCAGTCAGGAGATCAGAGCTACTGTTACTAACACCTTAAAGTGAGATTTCAAGGATATATGAATAAAATCTATTCATTTATCCCAAAAGAGTGACATTTGAAGTGACACTGCTTATACTGCCTCATTAGCATTAGCATATGATGCAAGAAAGCACACTTATATAGCATCAGCCAAAAAAAAAAAAAATCTTCCCATTTCACTCATCCATTCACAAAAGTTTGTCTAGTTCTTTCTTGAATTTAAGCTATCAACCTTCACAAAGACAGATCGAAGTTTGTTCCAACAATCAACCGCCCACTAGCTAAAAGCAAATTTCTGCAACTGTCTTTCCTCAATTTGAATTTATGCCCCCCTCAGGTGCGTAATCTGAGCATCTACTTCAATTACTGGGATTGGCATCTCCACAACCCAAAATTAATAATTCGATGCCTCTCATTTATGACATAGCTAAAGACTTGTCAAAAGAAGAAATAATTGAAGACCTTTTCACAAAAATCTAAACAATTATGGTTTATCTATTACACAGAAAACATTTTTTTACACAAGAATCATCATTTTATTTCAGTATTACAACTAAATCCAAACAAACTGTCACCTGGGTTCTGAGATTTACCTGGAGAATATACAAACTATAAACTGTTACTTAACAAAAAAAAAAAAAAAAAAAAAGAATTTTTTGGATGGAGTGCAGACAAGTTTGAGAAATTTGCCACTGTTACAAAAGGTTTCAATGTCTTGGCTTTGACCACACAAGAAAGTTTTGTTAGCAAAATTCCACTTCTTGTGGATATTGTGCCCAAGGAGGTCATGTGTTTCCTGAATGATCATATGAGGATGCACCCCAAAATGCATAAACTGTGACAGAAATAAGACGGATTTCAACCACTTAGGGACATTTCTTATCCCAGAATATATCAAAGATCTGGACCAAGTATATCAATGAACTCACTATGAATAATTCAAACACACCTAACTCACACTTAAAGAACCCTAACAAAAAAACAAACTTCTATTATTAAAGTGCTTCCAATCTATGGACATCATACCTGCTGTGTAGCAGAGGAAATTAGGCTTGCAGCTAAAGAGCATCTTGTTGATTTAATTTGTATCTGTAACCATATTTCTTAAAGCACAAATTAGGAGAGAATTCAAAAGTTAAGGGATTTCCTACGCCTTCCCAGCTAGTCGAATCTACATTCACCAACCCAAAATCTTGTATTGTTATACGTAAAATGTAGGATGTAATAGTTATTTCAGGCCTTTATAACACTAACCAACATGATTTTTACCTCCAAGAACTTAAATGCCGTTTTTAACCAATTTTAATACATAGATTTCAAAAATCACCATGATAGTTTCATATTATGTCACAGGTATTAAATATAGAGGGAGTAATGTTTTACTAAAATATGCCAATTTGCATAATCTAGCCATAATGTAGGATATACTGATTTATTTTAACAGATATAAGCTAATTCTCTTAATTTTAGCAATTGATTCTGGCCTCAGTTTTCTTGTGATAAACACAATCAGACTTCTACCTATGGTTCTAAGGTTCAAATTCTGATGAAACAATTTACAATTTGAAGAGAGCACACTTAGCATTTTTGGTAAGGATTTTTGTAGGCTGTGCCAAGGTTTTCCAAGTATTAACTGATTGTGACGTTCTCAGGGTTGTCAATCCATCTTCCAAACATAAACAGTTGAATTATATATATACATCCCTTTACTTTAATGTTGGTACATCTTTTGATGTAGATGCGAAAGAGACTTTTTACGGTGATTTTCAGAATCAGTGTGTTTATTTCCTCCAGAATTACATATTTTCACTGCAGAGGTATGACAAAAAATATTTTTTGTTGGCTAATGTAATCAGTTCTCCACTTGAGTCTTGATCACTGCATCATCAATATTTTTTACATCATATCCTCGTACTGTACTGCCATCTGGACATAGTTATTAATGTTACTGGATGTGCTAATACTATCATATCCATTGACTCAAATACTAAATTGCTTTTATGGTTTAGTGATACCACTGATTCCACAGGATGTTCAAGGACTTTAACCTTGCTCATGCCTGACAACACATAATAAACTAATTTACTCTATACTTTTAATAATACTGTCAGAGAGACAAACATTGACCTCTTACTGTCCACTTCTGGGTTCTTTAAAATGCTTAGACCGGCAAATTTTACAGACTAAACAACCAGTGATGACAAGGCCATAGTTTTTCACATTATTCTCAGGTCATCTACCGATATGTTCCTTCTTCCGGCTGATTTAATCTAATTTTCATTTAAAAAAATTAAATGGAATAAGTTTCACTCTTCTGTTAAACAAAACTTCTCTCATGATAAGTTATCACTCCCTAAATTCTCTTAACACATCTAAATTTATTAAACATGTCCAAGACATTCTTTTTGAAAACATCTAATCTGTCTACTAGATGTGTTCTCCAGTGGACCTCCAAACTGACTGACCTCAGATGGCAGGTTCATCGGGCCTGAAATTTTTTTTCGGTTCGCTCCAGAGTTAGAATGAGTAAGAACCTAAGTTAAAGCAAAAGCCCAAAAACTCTTTGTTTTAACTGTTAGAAATTCAGATTTCTGTTGATTATTTTCTTATTATTAATTAATAAAATTTTTCTATTAACAATTTTATATAATAATTTTTATTATTTCATTAACAAAATTTTCTCAAAAAAAAGATACAGTAAATGAGAGTCTTGGTCATTTATTTCCTTCAGGCAATAGATTGCTATAACTACCAGATCATCAGCACAAATGTAACGCTAATCTTCTGATATTGATACAGAACCTATCTCCACAAAGGAACTTAAATCAGCTATTTCAAAAATAAGAGAAAAAATGTCCTGGTTTGGCCATGCCTGAAAACACATTCATAATAAATTTTTATGAAATCAGACCAAAAAAATTACTTCAACAATATAAATGTCTCACATTATTAAAAATATAATTCAAACTCCTGGAAAGAGTTAATCTGAAAAAGAAAGCATATCATCTCCTCTCTCACGTGGCCAACTTGTGATAAATATTAGAAACATTAATTGCTTTTAGTATAACAAACTTATTAGAAATCAATAATCTAAATTCACCTCGTCAATATGGTTTTAGGCCTGGAAAATATCATAAGGGAGCAGTTGTTGATTTGATCTGTCATGCTGAAACTTCTTGTGCCAAATACAAGTTAGCAAGTTTTGTTGATTTCAAGGGTGCATTTGATTTTCTCTGGGTAATAATTATACATTATCAGAATGTTGATTTAATAACAATTTCTTCAAGTAATATCAAGACAGTTATCCACCAAAAGAAGAGTGTCTCATGTCCCCAAGTGTACTATGTGACCTGACTCCTTATTTGGAATTTAGTTCTGATTTGCTGGCCTCTTGATCTTTGTTCCTCACATGAATAATAATGTCAGGACTAATGATATCAGTCCTCACAGTATCTTTCTATCCATTAAAATAATTTTCCTCCTAGTGATATTTATTCAGCCAATGGGAGAAGAGGGATGTAGGTTATGTAGCAATACATAACAAATACTAAAATATGCTAAAACAGAAGCTTTTACTGTGGTAAAACAAGCTTCTGTTTTAGCGTGATCATGCTAGATAAACCTTGTGCACCCGGCTCTGTTTATCTAACATGAGCATGCGGTACCATTCTTGATTCCATATGTAACGTATTTATTTATTCATAGCTGAGGAACAGGCACACAAAGCTCCTTCTGTAAGTCTTTTATTTTATATTATCAAAAGAAGTGGGTGCAGCGAGCAGGGGGCGAAGCCCCCTAGTTATTATTATTTGACTCCTCCACCAAAATTCATGGTCCAGATGATATACTCCAACAGGAAGCACTCTCCAGACAATCTCCTCACCAAAATATATCTTTTAGAACAAAATGATGTATCATACTTTAAATAACTGAGCCATATATAGCTCATGAGCTATACATTGGGCACCTATGGTCTTCCACTTTGAATAGAGACAAAATTGTATTGACATAACATCCAACCACCATCCTGAGCTAAAAGTACCAGTATTAGTATTAGACATATGTTGTAAAAAAGTCCAGGCTTTTTCTGCAAAAGCCAAAACAAAAACTATTAATGTGTTTACACTCCTCACTAGGTATTGATCCAGCTGCACTCTAAATTTCTCCAAGCTGTCAGCCTCACACATGCAAGTAACTTATTCAACTAATCAACACCTTGCTAGCTAAAAAAAACTTTCTACAATCCAATCTATACCACTTTCCCATAATTTAAATTTACGGGCCCCTAGTTACAGTATAATTAAAAAACCAAAAGAAATTTCCCTTGTGCTCATTTAACCCCCCCCCCTCCAGCCCTACAGACCTTCATCAGAGCATCCTTCTCCCTGGGTATCTGGCTCTGTAGCTCACATAATCTAAGGCTTGCCTCACAGGATTCCCCTTTTGCCAAACTCACCACCTGAAGTTGGGCTTGGATTACTATATCCAAGTGTGGTCTTATAACTGTTTATACAAGTGGGATTACACCCTCCCTATCTCCAAAAGAGAATGCTAAAAATCATCAACACAACACCATGTGTAGGGTTAACATTAAAAAGAACTTCAAAGACAAAAATTCCAGACAAATACTAAGGGTCCTGCATATTTCAAAAAAAATTCTGTTTTCCCTTGTTATGTTTGTTGTTTGTTATTTTGGTTTTTAGGAGCATTAGCAACTAAGGCCATATTGCTCCAGGATATGCGGTGGTCATTCCCTGACCTTTCCACATCCTCCGTATTTGGTGGTGATGGACTCGAACCCCGGTCTAATCAAGAAGCGTGTGCTACGCACTGCTGCTCCTTCCCACCTGGCTAAGGAGGCGCCGTTTTCCCTTGTATTTAAACATATAGCATTTCGTGTAAACAGACTGTTAATAGAAGAGTAGCACAACAGCTAACTGCAAAATTTTTTGTATTATTAGAAATTGGCTTTTAACTTTCATCTCCTGTTAATCTTCATTTTTGCAGGGAAAAACTATTAATGATGTCATACTTATAACCTCAACCAAATCTGAAGAGTAACCATTAATCACACCCCTCCACTTCCTGTCCTACATCCACCCTGCAATCCATTTACTGCTCTTACACATGATCCCTACATATTTCAGCTTATTAAAGGTGTGATTGAAAAGTTTGAGGACAACTTAAAATCTGAAAAACAATGAAACTTACTATATGGATGGATGGATCTCTTTCGAAGTAGTCTTTTCATGAAGCATTTCTGATAGGCTTCTTTTGGAAAAGCCTATAGTTCCTGTATTGAATTTTGAATAACTTCCTCAGTCATTAAAAATCTGTGACCTTTCAAGGGGGCTTTAAGATTTGGAAACAAAATAAAAAGTAAATAAATAAAAATAAATCATGGGGAGCTAAATCCAGTAAGTATGGTAGGTTGAGGATCAGTGACAAAGTGCACAAGAATGATGCTGTGATGACACAAGCATTCCAAATCCCACTTTTCAAACCGTTTTTCTCTGAATCACTGTAGAACTGATTTATAGTATTCCTATTTAACTGTTGTTCGTGCAGGACAAATTCATAATGAACAATGCCCTTTGAGGGTCAAAAAATACAATAAGCATGATCTTCACATCTGATCAAGTTTGTTTTGCTTTTTTTTTTTTTTTTTTTTTTTTTTTTGGGCTTTGGAGAATAAGGAGTCTCTTAATGAGAGGACTTGGCATTTGCTCTGGATCACAACCAGCAGTAATGATGGAAGAAATAGAGTAAATGAGCAACAGCACACTGATAAAGATCCTGACATATATAGAGAGCTTGCTGCTGTCTGTGATCAGTGAGGATTCAATGCTCAAACTTAGATAAAGCACATCCAAAGCATTCCCAAATCTTGTATTAAAATAGAATGACATGTCCCATAAGAAATACCATCTTTGTTGTATAAAATAAGTCAAAATAAAATTTTATCACCAAAAAAGATACAGTAAATGGCATTCCTGATCACTTATTTCCTTCAAGCAATATCTACCAGAACATTTATTTCCTTCAGGCAATAGATCATTATATCTACCAGACAGAATGCTGGTAGATATAATAATCCTCTGATATCAATACAAAACCTTTCTCTCTAGAGAAAAACTTAAATCAGTTATTCCAAAAATGAGACAAAAAAAGCCCTGGTTTGGACATGCCTAAAAACACATTCATAATAAAGTTTTATGAAATTAGACCAAAAATTTTATTTCAACAATATAATAAATGTCTCACTGGGGAAGTTTTTCCTGATATACAAAAAAACACATTATTAAAAACAATTCAAAAACCTGGAAAGGGTTCATAAGAAGTGAAAACATCTCATCTCCTCCCTCACCTGGCCAACTTGTGAAAAATATCAGGAAGATTAACTGCCTTTGGTGTAACAAACTTATTAGAAATCAACAATCTTAAAAATTCACCTCATCAATATGGTTTTAAGCCTGAAAAATATTGTAATGATGTAAGCTTTGTTTGTTATTTGGTTTTTAGGAGCATTAGCAACTAAGGCCATATTGCTCCGGGAATATGCGGTGGTCATTCCCTGACCTTTCCGCATCCTCCGTATTTGGTGGTGACGGGCTCGAACCCCGGTCTAATCAAGAAGCGTGTGCTACGCACTGCTGCTCCTTCCCACCTGGCTACGGAGGCGACCCCATGGAGGAAAGCCACCCCTCTGTGTTACCAGGCAATACTAGGTGGTAGATGACTCTCATCAACCGGTGCAATACCACCACTTTGCTTATTGGAGGCTTGGAATGTTGAAATCCATGTTTAGTCTCCAGAGCTACGTTCTGGTCAACCCTTCCCCATCTCTTCCATCATGCAGTATGACTGATGACTTCTGAGGTTATGATGAACATCGTGGCGAGATCCAATCTTCCTTACATTTCGAGGGTACAGCTCTAAAACAGTGTTCGCATGCCAGCCGCTAGTTAGTACTCAGGACCAAACCTATTGCTAACTCTTTAGAAGGCTTCTGAATCAGATAGTGTATATAACATTGCTACCTCTACTCTGCCAGATAGTGACTGGAGGGAGTCCGAGTAGTGTGTATGCAGGGGGGGCATTGTTGAGGCCACATTATGTCAAAGATCTGAGTATGGGCTTGACACAACCAGGGTCCTGAGCTGGATATCATTATTCTTCTCTTTCTTAGTGATTCCCTTTTACTTTTGACTCTCTCTCTCAGAGTTACCTCGAGGAATCCCCCCCCCCTGCTGGTGCAGCCTAAGCCTCAAGCTTCCTTGCACCATGTAGCTAATAATAATAATATTCTTACCATGGGTGCGCCATATCCAAAAATTCATTACTTCATACAGCATGCCCCCCCACTTTTTCTTACTACTGAATACACCACGAATTGTCAAACTAATAGAGTAAGCTTATCAGCAAAAAGATCTAAACCTCCCAAACACTTCCTAGTTCATTTCACGAATATATGTGGTCTCAATTCTAATCTCAATGATGTCCATTTCCACTTGCAGTCTGCCAAACTCCATGAACTTTTTCTGACAGAATCTCAGTTATCGGTTGATTCAACTACTGCTCATCTCAGTTGCACAAATTATTCGCTGTATAATTCCTTTTGCCTCAAAGGTGGTACGTGTGCACATGTCCATTCCAATATTCCTGTCAGAAACTTGGTAATTTGGAAGCTCCTTTGACTTAAAATCTCTCTACCTCATTGTATCAAATTCATGTGTTGTCTCTACCATTCTCCCAACTCCACTAATCACTTGGAGCTCTTTGACTTCCTCTCTTTGCAACTTGACTTTCTCCAGTCCAACTTTCCCAACAATGAGGTAATTTTCCTTGGTGATTTTAATGTTCACAACTCCAGCTGGCTTCAATTTTCTAGTCACACCGACCCAGCTGGTCGAGATGCTGAGGCTTTTGCAATTACTAATGACCTTGCAAAGATTGTTCATTTACCTACAAGAATACCAGACAATCCTAACCATACAGCCAACACGCTTGATCTTTTTCTCACAAACAACCCTTCTCAGTGCATGGTCGAAGTGAGTGGTCCTTTATGCACCTCAGATCACAACTTGGTGATTGTCTCTTCTCCAATGGAGCCTTTATCTCATGGCTATTCCCAACCTCGTATTATCTGGCATTACAAGAATGCAAAATGGGATGACCTGGGAGATTTCTTTTCTTTTTTTCCTTGGTTGGATTACTGTTTAAAAACTTCTGATGTCAACATTTGCTTAGATCGTGTTAGTGAAATTATTCTTGTAGGAATGGAATCCTTTATTCCACACTCCACTTTAAAATCTCATCCTTTATCTAAACCTTGGTTTTCCAATAAATGTGCTAAGGCTGTTCAAGAGAAGAACGTTGCATATTGTAATTGGCTTGTTTCCAATTCTTCAGTTTCATATTCTGCCTATACCAAAGCTAGCAACAATTGTAAAGCAGTTATTAATCAGTCCAAACTAGATTTTGAACAGGCTAAGAGTAGAAAACTTGCTTCTTGCCCTAATGGTAGCCGAGCATTTTCTGGTCTCTTGCCAAAGCTATTGGCCACAACTTTTGCCCATCTCTGCCAAAACCAGATGGTTCTGTTGTCACGTATTAAATCTCATGTATTAATGATCTTGGTAAAACACATCACACCATTCCCAACACACTCCATCCAATGCCTCCTGTGGTCTTCTGTCAAAAGGATTTTTACGAATCTCGATGCTAAGAAAGTTCTAGGACCTGATGGTATTTCTACATTTGTTCTCAAAACTCCTGAACTTACACCTTTCTTTGCCGCCTTTTTTCACTTTCTTATTCCAAAGGTGTTTTTCCTTCTGCTTGGAAATTTGCTTGAAAATATAGCCAGTTCCTAAAAAGGGTGACAAATCCCTCCCATCCAATTACTTCTACGCTTTCTAAAGTAATGGAGAAATCAATTAACCGCCAACTCTTAAGCTATCTAGAAACCTTCCGTCTGATCAACGATCGCCAGTATGGATTCCACCAGTCAATCCACTGGTGATATTCTGGCTTATGTTACCCATTTATGGTTAAATTCAATGGAAAATTTCAGTGAAATACAAGCAGTTGCTCTTGACATCTCAAAGGCTTTCGATCATGTTTGGCATAAAGGTCTTCTAAACAAGCTTCCATCTTATGGTTTGCCAACTGTTTTTTGTAATTGGTTATCCAGTTTTCACTCTGATTGCTCACTGAGGGTGATGGTAGATGGCTCTCTGTCTTCTAACTTCTCCAATGCTGGTGTCCCCCAAGGTTCAGTCCATTCCCCCCACTCTTTTCCTCTTGTATATTAATGACCGTCTTCCACTGACAGGAAATCCTATCCATAGTTTTGCCAATAATAGCACATTGCATTCCACTTTCCATTTTGAGAAACTTTGCCCTGCTCAATCAGCTTCAACTTCTCGAATATCCGCTACCAATGCCTTAAATGCCGATCTCCAGGTAATTCTCCAGTGAGGAAAGACAACTTAGTTCATTTCAATCCTTCTAAAATTCAGTCTTGTCTTATATCTCACAAAAAGGATTCTTCTGCTCCTATGCTTATGTTTGGTGTCACTCCAATTTCTAGGCAAAATGATATATCTCTTTTGGAGATTACCCTGACTTCTCTCTTGGCACAAGCACATTACAAATATTGCTTCCTCTGCATCTAAAAAACTTGGTTTTCTCTTTTGCTCTTGGCATTACTTTTCTTTCAAACAGCTGTTCACTCTTTACAAATCGCAAATCCGCCCTACCATGGAATATTGTTCCCACTTCTGCGGTGGTGCCCCCAAAACTTCTCTCAGGCTTCTAGATTCCATTCAGAAGAGGGCAGTTAGGTTAATTAATGACTCCTCTCTAACAGGATCTCTCCACTCACTCCACAGCAGAAATAGTACATCTGAGTAGTCTCAGATGTACTATTTCTGCTGCATGCGTTTTCTACAGATACTTCCATGAGCACTGTTCTTCTGAATTGGCTTCTGTAATTCCCGCTCTCTCTCTCTTTCAAAACAGTCCAAACAAGTGCTGCCAGCAGCCAACATCCATTTAATGTCCAACTTCAAACTCAGAGAACCAACTTTTCATCTTCCTCATTTATTCATTCAACTGCTGTTTTCTGGAACAACCTTCCTTCTTAAGTATTTCCTGAAAATTACAGTCTACAAAAGTTTAAGTGTAATGTCAACAGATATCTTCTTTCGTCTTCTCAACCTCCAACCCAAGCACAGTATTAAGTACTATAGGTTCTGATACCTCTCATGTTTGGGGTTTCATAAAAAAAAAAAAAAAAAATACTGGGTGAATTCGGCATTAGTATAGGGCTAAAATTTTAAAGAAAAATGTGTGCAGAATTATTTGCAACTGTGCATGCTGTAAGTTAATGGAAAGTTAGGAAGCGCGTCACGGACTCTCACTTCTGTAGTTAAAAGGGCTGCAAAGCTGCAACAATTTAAAGTAGGCAAACGGTCAAACTGATCATCACAAAAGTTCTAGTGTTGAACTTTGAGAACTACAGAAAAGCCTTTGAATGACACATATAGCATCTTCTACAAAAGTTGCTTTTAACATTTTGTGGGTTTCTGTTGCACTTTTCCATAATGTGAAGCAAAATTTGATGCAAATTCACTGCTCAATAAATCACCAATTTTAAAATTTGGCAAAACATGCAAAAACTTTATTCCTTGCATGCTAATTCAGACTGACTGTTGATAAACATGTAGTTTGCGGATTACTATATCTAGACAAGTTACTGAATATACTGCAATGTGTCATGACTCACAATAATGCCACAAGTTAAAATCACACAACCACTCCCTGAATATTTCTGATTGCATTCTGTATGGTAAACATGGGGCTTAGAGGGGAGCAGGCATCAGACAGTGTGGTATCAGACAGTCTAAAACACTGATGGATCCCATATCTTTCTATTTCAGAAGATTTAGGAGAAGTCTGGTTGGCCTGCCTCCCTAAAATCCACTCATGCACGATGGTAAGCCCTGTTATGTCACTTAGGTAGCAACGAACGGGTAGAGTAGTTCTCTTTAAGACGCCTTGTCAGCGTGAAGAGGAAAAGAACAAACCCTCCAGCACATGACAGCAAGACAAACCAAATGGCCCTCCGTCCCCAGCTTTCACTCTCCCTCTTACGGCAGAAAGAGGATCAGAGTGGAAGCAGAGGGTGCTAAGAATCTCTGGATACGACCAGGCTACCATGCACGGAAACTGATCTCGACCTGTTAAAACATAAAATTGCTCATCGGTGAAGACGGGATATTAGAGCTGCAAAAGGAATCAGAAAATGTGAATTACATTTTTGGTTTGGCTGAAACAAGAAGAAGAAATGAAACACATAAGTTTATCAAGTGGAAATCTGCTGCACACCAATGGAAACAGTGAAAGGAGCAAAGGTGGAGTTGGCTTTCTGGTTCATAAAGATATAAAAAAAACAACATTTTGGAATTCAAAAGTACATCACCAAGGGTGTCAAGACTACTACTAAGGATTTCTAAGAGGTACAACCAAAAGGTTGTAATGATTTATGCACCAATATCGAGCCATGATGAAGAGGTTGAAGAAATGTACACCGAAATTGAGTGTCTTCTAGACAAGCAGAAAACCCACTACACATCATTATGGAGGACTTCAATGCTAAGGTTGGAAAGAGACAAAATAGCATATAAAGGGGAACTAAGAAAACTTTGGAATTGTTGAAAGAAATGAAAGACTTGTGGAATTTGCAGAATCATGAGGAATGTCAGTAATGAACACTTTTTTTTTTTTTCAAGAAAAGGGTGAACAGAAAGTGTACATCGAAGAGCCCAAATGGATTAACAACTAATGAAATCGACTTCATCCTCATTCACAGAAGATATATCGTGAATGATGTTACCGTCCTGAACAAGGTAAATACTGGAAGTGATCACAGAATGGTAAGATGCACACTTGATATAGATGTTTTTTTTTTGTTAGTTGTTGGTGCATCGGCTTCTGCGGCCATAATGCACCTCACAAAGTTTTTTGCATTTTACTCTGATCCAAGCCCAAGGTGGGAATCGAACCCGTGACCTTTTGGTTGCCAGGCAGGCACTTTACCCACCTAGCTAGCCCGGTCGGCTGATATAGATGTAAGAAAAGAAAAGAAAAAACTGACCTGAGTAAATAATACAAAGGTCTTTGAGATAACAGAAGAGGAGAAAAAGCAGTATGTACTGGAACTTAACAAGTTTGGGCTTCTGCAGACTGCTCAGGACCAAGATATTGACAAGGAATATTACAATTTTCTGAAAGTGATAAAGCTCAAGAAACCTATAGGGAAAAAGAAATCCAAAGGAAAAAAAATTAGTCAAGAAACAACACCTGTCATGATGAACCGAAGAAAACAAATGAAGAGCACAGTAAACACTGACAAGGAGAAAATTGGGTACACTGAGATATGCAAAGCCATTAGAAAGAGACTCAGAGAGGACATAAGAAGATTTAACACAAGAAAAGTAGAACAAGCATTAAGGGAAAACAAAGGACTTAAATCAGCAGCCATGAGCAGTAATACAGAGAGACAAATGATACTGAAACTGAAGAATAGTGATAGTGTACTTATAAATAGCAGAAGACTACTATAGAGAATTATACAAGGAGCGAGGGAATAATGCCAGCAGTGGGGAAGATGGATTGCAAATTAGTAACATATACAACATACCCGATATCCTTCCTGTATTGAAGGAAGAACATGCGTTGAAGAAAATGAAGAATCAGAAAGCCCGGGGGAAGATGAAGTTACTGTAGGGCTGTTAAAATTGGGAGGAAGAAACATGACACAAAAACTGGCAAGACTCTTCGAAAAATGCATCAAAAAAGGTATGAAGCCTAAGGAGTGGAATAATGCAATCATAGTTTTGCCACATAAAAAAGGAGATAAATCAGAAATTGGAAATTATAGACCAATTAGCTTGTAGTAGTAGTGGCATGTGATGCAAGAAAGCAAGTGTATGAGCTTATGCAGCATCAGCCAAAAAAAAAAAAAAAAATCACACCATTTCCTCCAAATGCTGGTTCAGTTCCTCCTTAAATTTATTCAACCTATCAACTTCCACAACGACAGATGGAAGTTTGTTCCAGCAATTAACCACCCGCTGGCTAAAGGCAAATTTCCGCACATCTATTCTACATCTGTTCTTTCTTAATTTGAATTTATGCCCCCTTAGGTTCGTAATCTGAACAAGTGGAAGGATACCATCAGAATTCAGCATGCTCAACCCATTCAAGACCTTATACACCTCGATCAGATCACGGCGCAGGTGCCTAGTCTCCAGCCACTGCAATTTGCAGAACTTAAACCTCTCTTGGTAAGAGGATCCCTTCATTCCCCTCACAAATCTTGTTGCCCTTCTCTGTACACGCTCAAGTAAATCTACATCCTTCCTAAAATGAGGCCTCCAGACCTGTACGCATTACTCAAGGCGTGGCCTGACCATTGCCTTATACGGAGGGACAATCATCTCCTTCTCCCTGCTAGCAAAATACCTATATATCATTGACAAAACCCCTGACCTGCCCTGGCAGCCTGTCTGCATTGCTCAGAAAATTTCATATCTGACTGCACAATTACTTCCAGGTCTTTTTCATTTTCTACCACCTTAAGTAGTAACACACAGTTGGTACGTTTCTCTGGGCTTCTACCCATATGCAGTACTTTGTATTTGTCAAGGTTAAACTTCAGTTGCCACTTCTTAGCCCATCTGCCCAAATTATCTAGATCCTGTTGCAGCAGCACGCTGCCATTACTGTCATTAACAACCCTGCCAACCTTTGTATCATCTGAAAACTTCGACATTAAGCTTGATATACCTTCATCTATATCATTGATAAATATACAAAACAGTGGACCCAACACCGAACCCTGTGGGACTCCACTAATAACATATAATAGTCCACGAAGAGCAGCACCCATTGATTACCATACCACCCTCTGTCTTCTCCCACTTAACCATCCTTTTATCCATTGTAGCAACTTACCCTTAATACCATTCTGCTCCAATTTGTACAATAGTCTTTCATGTGCAACAGTGTCAAAAGATTTCCTGAAATACAAATATATGATATCAAAATTATTTTTTGCATTCAGTTCCTTTGTAACCACATCATAATATCCTATCAAATTTGTCAGACAAGACTTTCCCTTAACAAACCAATGCTGTGTCTGAATTATTGCTGCAGTCTTGTCTAGGGCGCCTCCGTAGCCAGGTGGGCAGGAGCAGCAATGCATAGCCCACTCTTCTTGATTAGACCGGGGTTCGAGCCCGTGAGCCACCAAATATGGAGGATGTGGAAAGGTCAGGAAATGACCACCGCATCTCCCGGAGCAATATGGCCTTAGTTGCTAATGCTCCTAAAAACCAAATAACAAACAAACAAACAAACCAGTGACTCCATTATTTTACCTAGAACAGAAGTTAAACTAACTGGTCTGTAATTACTCGTGTCACCCTTCGATCCCCCTTTGTGAATTGGGGATACATTTGCACATCTCCAGTCTGTGAGAACCTCCCCTGAGTCCAATGATGCTCTCATAATTATGGCTACGGGTTTGCTTAGTTGCTTTGCCATCTCCTTTAATATAAATGGATAGATCCCATCCACCCCAGGTGCCTTTCTTATGTTTAACTTCAACAATTTCTCCTCCACTTTGCTCTCAGTTATTACAAAATCATTAAGTATCGTGCTACAATTTGATAATCTTCTGCCATTTTCACACCTTAATAATTCCTCATGTGTGAATGTAGATGCAAAATACTCATTCAGTTTGTTTGCTATTTCAGCAGGATCATCAACAGTCGAACCATCGATGTCAAGTGGACCAATCAGATTCATCCCCTTCCTTTTAGAGTTTATATAAGTAAAGAAATCCTTGCTGTTTTTCTTAGCATCTTTTGACAAGGATTTCTCGTAATCTGCCTTCGCCTGCCTAACCTCTTTTGTGACTTGATTACAGATTAGCTTATATCTGCCATAGGCTTCTTGTTATCCTACATCTACAAGTTTTTCACAAGAGTCATTACTAACAGATTAGAAAGAATACTTGATGAAAATTAACCAAAAGAGCAAGCTGGCTCTAGGATAGGATTCTCAACTATAAATCACCTTCACGTAATATCACAGCTAATGGAGAAAGAAAATGAATATAAAACAATATTATGCCTGTCATTTGTGGATTATGAAAAGGCATTTGACTCTACAGCATAGGGTAATGTTTCGGGCACTGGAAAGACAAGGCATAGATACCCCATATATTATGATTTTAAAGAAAATATATGAGAATACTACCTCCTTTATTAGACTAGACAAAGAGAGTAATAAATTTAAAATTGAGAAAGGAGTTCAACAAGGAGACACAATATCTCCGAAGGTGTTTACTGCTGCCCTTGAGGAAGCTTTCAGAAGATTAGACTGGTTGCAGAAAGGAGTCAATGTGAATGGAGAGTACCTAAACCATTTACGATTTGCAGATGGCATTGTGGTCATAAGCCATGATCCCAAAGAATTAGAGGAAAATCTTAACTTTAACTGAAAGGAATATAATGATTGAAGGAGCAGTAATTGAAAAGGTGGAGTCCTATGCTTATCTGGGACAAGTCATTAGCCGTAATAATGATAAATGGCTGGAAGTCAAGAGAAGAATAAATTTTGGATGGATAGCATTCAGGAAATTAGTCACATGATGAGGAGCAATATCCCAATTTGTCTGAAACGTAAAATAATGAACCAATGTATACTTCCCACCATGACTTATGGAAGTGAAACTTGGACACTCACCAAAAGAATGGAAGAGAAGCTGAGAACTACAGAGCGAAGAATGGAACAAATTATATTGGGAATCAGAATGTTAGATACGAAGAGAAACATATGGATTAGGCAGCAAACTGAAGGACACTCTTATCAAAACTAAAGAACTAAAATGGTCTTGGGGCATGACACATAGCTCGAGACATGATGACAGATGGACTAAGAAAAGAACAGAATGGTACCCAGGAGGAGCTAGAAGAAAACTTGGAAGACAACGACGGAGACAGACAGATGAAATTCATGAGTTTGTGGATAGTAAATGGATGGACATTGCACAAAACGGAACTGTGAAGTTGCTGGAGGGGCCTTTCATCCTGCAGTGGATTGAAAATGGCTGATGATGATGACAGTAAACATTTGACTGAATCTTGCAGGAGACCCAAGTCAAATGTTTTACTAAAATCAAAAATAATATTAAATTTATTTTCAATATGCAGTTCTTGAGCAACTCTGTCAAAATAGCTAACCAGGTTGGTTTAACATGATTTTCCTTTACAAAACAATACTGTGTTTGCTTCAGAATATCAATTTCAGTCAACATGCCTCTGAATAGCATTCCTGATCACCTGCTTCCATGACTTTCCCTACCAGAAGACCAGTCTGACTTCAGTGTAGGCACTCGCTTCACTCTTGGAACGGCTTTTATATATTCATGATACACTGGCACTTTCTCCAATCCAAAGGAACCTCGTGACAGATGATGAAACTGGTGTCCATCAGATTTTATGACTTTCATAAAAAAAATTTTGGCTCACAGGTTGTGAATAGCTTGTTCCCATTCCTCAGGACACATTAAAAATTTTTTTTTGTTGGCTAGTGTAATCCGAGTCTTTCCTCACATAGTTGTCCTTCTGCCAATCTCACCATTTGAGTTGCCTGTCATTGGGTCCTTTCAAGAAGCTCAATGTCTTTTTTTCAAATGAGGTCTCTATACTTGAACACAGTATTTCAAATGAGGTCTTAGCACTGCCTTAGGCACCTCCGTAGCCAGGTGGGCAGGAGCAGCAGTGCATAGCACACGCTTCTTGATTAGACCGGGGTTCGAGCCCGTGCCCACCAAATACAGAGGATGCGGAAAAGTCAGGGAATACCTTTCCGCATCCTCAACCACCGCATATCCCCGGAGCAATATGGCCTTAGTTGCTAATGCTCCTAAAAACCAAATAACAAACAAACCACTGCCTTATACAATGGCATTATGACTGCCCTATCTCTACAGGATAACATTCGATAAATCATTGACAGGACACCATGGGCCTTGCTGCCTGTTTACACTGTTCAGAAAACTTCATATCTGCCCGTATTTTAACTTCCAGATCCCCATCCTCCTCCTCCACTGTTTCTAATTCAACATCACCAAGTGTATAATTTATTTGTGGGTTGCTATTCCCCAAGTAAGACCTTACATTAAGTAGCATTAAAGCATAGTTGCCATTTCTCTGACTATCTTTCAAGTCTGTTCAAGTCATCCTGAAGGGGCACTGCTTGGCACTAATCATTAACTACCTGCCAATCTTTACATCATCTGCAAATTCAATATCATGCCTTCTATTCCTTCATCACTGTCATTTATGAAAATGAGAAACAACAGTGGTCCAAGAACAGATTCTTGAGGGACCCCACTCCCAATGGTACACCAATCTAAAAAATATCCATTAATCACGACCTTCTGGGCGCCTCCATAGCCAGGTGGGAAGGAGCAGCAGTGCGTAGCACACGCTTCTTGATTAGACCGGGGTTCGAGCCCGTCACCACCAAATACGGAAGATGCGGAGAGGTCAGAGAATGACCACCGCATATCCCGGAGCAATATGGCCTTTGTTGCTAATGCTCCTAAAACACCAAATAACATAACATAACATGACGACCTTCTGCTTTCAGCCATGCAGCCACTCAACAATCCATCTTAGAACCTTACCAGTAATCCCAGCCTATTCATCAAGCTTATACAGTAACCTCTCAGGAGGGATCGAGTCAAATTCTTTGCTAAAATCCAAATAAACTATGTCATGTTCCCTAAATCCAGCTCATGAGTGTGTCAAAATAGCCTACTAAGTTATTTAAGCATGATTTACCCCTAATCATTACCTCTAAGATTTTTCCTACCACTAAAGTCAGACTAACTGGTTTGTAATTACCAACTCTTAAAACCATTTTTATGTAATGGCAGTATAACGACACTTCTCCAATCCAAGGAATCTCTTTTGTGTCCAAAGATGCCCTCATAATTAACCTCAATGGTTCAATACACTACCTTGCACTCTCCCTCAAAACTACAATGTATAT